>NC_090032.1:1295302-1308811 GCF_037176765.1 Anolis sagrei
TCTCCAGAAGATCTTAGGGTCCTGGTGGGTTGATAGGCCGAGATACGTTCGGATAGGTAAGTTGGGCCAGAACCGTTTAGGGCTTTAAAGGCCAACGCCAGCACTTTGAATTGAGCCCGGTAGCAAATCGGCAGCCAGTGGAGCTGGTGCAGCAGGGGAGTGGTATGCTCCCTGCGCACCGCTCTCGTTAGTATCATGGCTGCCGCCCGTTGGACTAATTGGAGCTTCCGGGCCGTCTTCAAGGGCAACCCCACGTAGAGAGCGTTGCAGTAGTCAAGACGGGATGTAACCAGAGCGTGGACTACCGTGGCCAAGTCAGACTTCCCAAGGTACGGTCGCAGTTGGCGCACAAGTTTTAACTGTGCAAATGCTCCCCTGGTCACCGCCGAAACCTGGGGTTCCAGGCTCAGCGATGAGTCCAGGATCACACCCAAGCTGCGAACCTGCGTCTTCAGGGGGAGTGCGACCCCATACAGCACAGGCTGTAACCCTTTTGACGGGAACACTTTTGCATTGCAAATTGCAGAGAATAATAATAATAATAATAATAATAATAATAGAACTCCACCATTGAGTCATAAGGAAGAGCTGCGATTGCAATGAGAGCTTTCAATGGGGACACTTTAGCATTGCAAATTGCAGAGAATAATAATAATAATAATAATAATAATAATAATAATTGAACTCCACCATTGAGCCATAAGGAAGAGCTGTGATTGCAAGGATAACATTCGATGGGAACACTTTTGCATTGCAAATTGAAGAGAATAATAATAATAATAATAATAATAATAATAATAATAATTGAACTCCACCATTGAACCATAAGGAAGAGCACTGATTGCAACGAGAACTTTTGATGAGCATTGCAGTTTGCAGTTAATAATAATAATAATAATAATAATTGAACTCCACCATTGAACCATAAGGAAGAGCACTGATTGCAACGAGAACTTTTGATGAGCATTGCAGTTTGCAGTTAATAATAATAATAATAATAATAATTGAACTCCACCATTGAACCATAAGGAAGAGCACTGATTGCAACGAGAACTTTTGATGGGCATTGCAGTTTGCAGTTAATAATAATAATAATAATAATAATAATAATAATAATAATAATATCGTGGAGTCATGCCCCCTTCCTAAGTAGTGGTTGCTTCAGCCCTGAGTCCCCATTGAATGCAGCACTAATACTATTGAACTGGTTTGCATGCTCTGACTTTTGTGACCCTACTGACCGCTCCGTGCCCTTTGGCCTGTGTCCGGCGCGGCCCTCTCTCCCTTCTCTCTCTGTCTGTCCGCCAGGCCTCTTCCTCTTCCGTTGGGGTCCAAGAGCGGCCTGCTCCTCCCAGCCGGCCGCTGCCCGCTGACCCTTTGCCCAAAGAGGCCCAGGTAACCCTTTGGGGGGGCGTCTGGATGGTCAAGCCAATGGGTCAAGGTGGGCTTCCATGCCCTCGGTCACAGTGGCCAAAGGGAGGGACCCTCTGTCCAGCGGGATCTGGACCCTCCTTCCACCTTCTTCCCTTTAGGCCTCCGGTCCGGACAAGACCCCTCCACCCCGGAAACCGCTTCCACCGGACCCTCCTCTGCGGACGGAGCTCTGCGGCCCCTTCGCTGGACAAGAGTCCACTGCACACAGACTGCCCTCCAGGTCAGGACTCATCATCATCATCAACATCATCATCAACATCATCATCATAGTAGTAGTAGTAATAAATAATAATAATAATAATAGCCATAATAATAGTAATAATAATAATTGTAATGAATGCTTTCGTTGCCCACAAACAACTCAGTTTTCCATTGTTTCCTTGCATTTTCGGTGAATTTTCTAATATTTTCACAAACCCCGATGACATCTAGACATTTGATAATCCAACAGTGTGGTCAATGAATCATAATTGTAATGACAGTAAATGTAATAATTGCAGTGATGATGATAATAGTAGTAATAATAATGATAACTGGAATAATAATGACAATTGGAATAACAATAGTAAATATAATAATAATTGTAATGGTAATAGTAGTAATAAGGATAATTGGAATAATAGTAGTAAATATAACAATTGCAGTTATAATCATAAGTGTAATAATGATAATTAGAATAATAATGACAGTTTTAATAGTAATAGTAAATATAATAATAATGGCAGTTTTAGTAGTAGTAATGATAACTGTAGTAATGATAGTAAATATTATAATAATGGAAGTTTTAGTAGTAGTAATGATAATTGGAATAATGATAGTAAATATAATAATTGTAATAATTGTAATAATAGCAAATATAATAATATTTGCAATAATATTATAATAGTAGTCATATAATAATGATAATTGTAATAATAATAGTAAATATAATAATTACAATTATAATAGAGGTAATAATGAAAATTGTAATAACAGTAGTAGTAATATTAATAATCTACTATTATTACAATTATTATTAATATTAATACTACTACTATTATTACAATTTTCATTATTACTATTATAATTGCAATTATTATATTTACTATTAATATAAAATTGTAATAGTAGTAGTAGTAATATTAATGCTCTACTATTATTATTACAATGATTATTAATATTACTACTACTACTACTATTATTACAATTTTCATTTTTACTATTATAATTACAATTATTATATTTACTATTATATTAAAATTGTAATATTAGTAGTAGTAATATTAATAATCATTGTAATATTAATAGTAAATATTACTACTACTATTATTACAATATTCATTATTACCATTATAATTGCAATTATTATATTTACTATTAATATAAAATTGTAATAATAGTAGTAGTAGTGATATTAATAATCTACTATTATTACAATGATTATTAATATTACTACTATTATTACAATTTTCATTATTACTATTATTATAATTGCAATTATATTTACTATTATTATTACAATTATCATTATTATATGACTACTATTATAATATTATTGCAAATATTATTATTACAATTATTATATTTACTATCAGTATTACAATTATCATTATTATACGACTACTATTATAATATTATAGCAAACATTATTATATTTACTATTATTATATTTGCTATCATTATTCCAGTTATCATTACTACTACTAAAACTGCCATTATTATTTTATTTACTATTATTATTAAAACTGCCATTATTATTCCAACTATTATTATAACAATTGCAATTATAATAATAGTAGTAACAACGATAATTGTAATATATATATAGATAGTTGTTGCTGTTGTTGTCATTGGAGCAGAGGCCAACTACAAGGTGTCCAGCAACTCTTAGTGTGAGGTGACACTGGATCAACCTGCTTTCTTGATTGGCTGGTTGTCCAGGGAGGAGATGAAATTTGCAGTTGTTGCAAGGACAGCAACAACAAAATGGGCCGGTTTCCTTATGGACTATAACTTATATATGTGTGTGTGTGTATGCATATGTATATGTATATGGTATGTATATACCTATATTTCCTTTGCTTGCTTCCTTTGCAGACCGGCACCGCCTCCTCCTCCTCCTCCTCCGGCCCATTTCTTCCAGGTCTGAGGACTTTCTTGCATTGGTCAAGAAGGCGGAAAGACGCTCCATCCGTTGCCTTTGCTGGACTTTGCAGCGGTCAAGGACTGACCATGAGGATTTTGCACTGGAAAACTGGGGTGGGGGGGTGGGATTTGGAGTTTCCCTTGAGTGTGGGAATGTGTGGATTGTGCACAATTGTGCACGAGGGACAGAAAAGGCAGATCTATCTAATTCTATATATATTTGTGTGTTTACGTGTTTGTTTGTTTGTGTGCGTTGCGCTCAGAGAATATATCAGGGAGGCCCGTCTCCCCCAAAAGGCATTCTACTCTTCTTAATAAAAGCAGAGTTTTATTATTATTTTATGTATTTCTAAAGCCTTTTAAAGCTCTTCCGGGACAAAGATAGGAAGACGCAGAAGATGTCTTGAATTCCTCGATTATATAGGCAGGACACATAATAATAATTGATAATAACAATATTATATATGTGTGTGTAATAATAATAATATCATATATATATATATATATATATATATATATATATATATATATGATATTATTATTATTACTATTATCATATATATATGATATTATTATTATTACTATTATCATATATATATATTGTTGTTACTGTTGTCGTCATTGGAGCAGAGGCCAACTACGAGGTGTCCAGCAACTCTGAGCGTGAGGTAACACTGGATCAACCTGATTTCTCTATTGGCTGGTTGTCCAGGGAGGAGATGCAAAAAAACACCAAATTGCATCTCCTCCCTGGACAACCAGCCAATCAAGAAATCAGGTTGATCCACTGTTACCTCACGCTCAGAGTTGCTGGACACCTCGTAGTTGGCTTCTGCTCCAATGACAACAACAGCAACAACAATAATAATATAATCCTGGTAACCTCTTAAATTATTATTATTTTACTGACCGGAAGATGCAGAAGACGGTTTTAATTCCTCTATTATATAGGCAGGACACATAATAATAATTTATAATAACAATATTATATGTGTGTGTGTATGTATATATATATATATATATATATATATATATATATATGATATAATGATTATGATTATTATTATTATATCATATATATATATTATCATATATATATTACAAAAAACCACCAAATTGCATCTCCTCCCTGGACAACCAGCCAATCAAGAAAGCATGTTGATCCACTGTTACCTCATGCTCAGAGTTGCTGGACACCTTGTAGTTGGCTTCTGCTCCAATGACAACAACAGCAACAACAACAATAATATAATCCTGGTAACCTCTTAAATTATTATTATTTTACTGACAGGAAGATGCAGAAGACGCTTTTAATTATTCTATTATATAGGCAGGACAAATAATAAGAATTTATAATAACAATATTATATGTGTGTGTATATATATATGATATAATAATAGTAATAATAATAATTATTATTATTATTATCATATATATATTACAAAAAAACACCAAATTGCATCTCCTCCCTGGACAACCATCCAATCAAGAAATCAGGTTGATCCAGTGTTACCTCATGCTCAGAGTTGCTGGACACCTCGTAGTTGGCTTCTGCTCCAATGACGACAACAGTAACAACAATAATATAATCCTGGTAACCTCTTACATTATTATTATTTTACTGACACAAAAGCACAGTATGTCACAGCAAACATGATCTATATGCTGGATTTTGTATCACAAAATCACAAGTAGAACACTTCCCAAGCGTCTAGAACTGCGTGATGTATTATTATTATTATTATTATTATTATTATTATTATTGAATTTTGCAACAGGGTGTTATTACTTCCTTTTCCAGCAGTTGGCGCCCTTGCCTCAAAGATTGGAAAGTTGAGGATTTGGGAGAGGAAAGTGGGATAATCAAATAATAATAATAATAATAATAATAATTGGAATGATGTAATTTCGAGTTGTTATTATTATTATTGTTGTTGTTATTATTATTATTATTATTATTATTTTGCAATAGGGTGTCATCCCTCCCTTTTCCAGCAGGTGGCGACCTTGACTCACATATTGGAAAGTTGAGGATTTGGGAGAGGAAAGTGGGATAATCAATTAGTAGTAGTAGTAGTAGTAGTAGTAGTAGTAGTAATAATAATAATAATAATAGTAATAATAGTAATAATAGTAATTCGAATGATGTATTTTCGAATTATTATTATTATTATTATTATTGAATTTTGTATTTTGCAACAGGGTGTCATTCCTGCCTTTTCCAGCAGGTGGCGACCTTGACTCAAAGATTGGAAAGTTGAGGATTTGGGAGAGGAAAGGGGATAAACAAATCATCATCATCATCATATCTATGGCAGAAGGGGGTTGGACTGGATGACCTTTGAGGGTCCCTTCCAACTCTAGGATTCTACCATCACAATAATAATAATCACAATAATAATAATCACAATAATAATCAATAATAATAATAAATATAATAATACAATAATAATAATAATGCCATCACAATAATAATACCATCACAATAATAATAATCAATAATAATAATATAATAATACCATCACAATAATAATAATACCATCACAATAATAATAATAAAAATATCAATAATAATAATAATAAATATAATAATACAATAATAATAATGCCATCACAATAATAATACCATCACAATAATAATAATCAATAATAATAATATAATAATACCATCACAATAATAATACCATCACAATAATAATACCATCACAATAATAATAATAAAAATATCAATAATAATAGTAACACCATCACAATAATATCACAGTAATAACTATCAATTAGGGTAATGTCATATATCTATTGATTGATCTATCTAGCTCTCTGTATATCTATTTATGGCAGAAGGGGGTTGGACTGGATGACCTTTGAGGGTCCCTTCAAACTCTAGGATTCTACCATCACAATAATAATAATCACAATAATAATAATAATCACCCTCACAATAATAATAATCACAATAATAATCAATAATAATAATAATAATCACCCTCACAATAATAATAATCGCCATAATAATAATAATAATAATAATAATAATAACAATAATACCATCACAATAATAATAATAATACCACAATAATCACAATAATAATACATCACAATAATAACTATCACAATAATAATAAAAATATCAATAATAATAATACCATCACAATAATAATAATCACAATAATAATCAATAATAATATTAAATATAATACCATCACAATAATAATACCATCACAATAATACCATCATAATCATCATAATAATACCATCACAATAATAACTATCACAATAATAATAATAAAAATATCAATAATAATAATAATACCATCACAATTATAATAATCACAGTAATAACTATCAATTATGATGATGTCATTATCTATCTCTCTGTATATCTATTTATGGCAGAAGGGGGTTCGACTGGATGACCTTTGGAAGCCCCTTCCAACTAGGATTCTGTCTATCTACCTTTCTCTCTATCCATCTGTCTGTCTATCTATCTATCTATCTATCTATCTATCTATCCCCTTCCCCATAGGATGTGAAGCCAAAGCTGCATGGCCATCTGCCGGGAGGGATCAGATGGTGCCTTCCTTGCAACTCCTGGATCATTGGAGCTCAGTATGGCATCTGTTTGGATTAAAAGAGGGGAGTGGAAGGAGAAGAGGAGGGTTGGGGGTTCAATGGGGGGCCCTTTGGGGGACCCCCTCCAACCGGCCAATCACAGCCGTTCCCTACATGCATACACCCCCCCCCCCCCGTGGGAACAGGGCCGATCCCCGTTTCTTGCTGCGCCCTGTAATTCCACCAAATACGTGACTCACCGCCACAAACGCTGCCGCCTCTGCCTCTGATGCCGGGCCAAGGCAAACCTATGGGACGGGGTTGGCTAGATGGCCCCTAGGAGCCCCCTCCCATTAAGAAGAGGTGATCAAGCTTTCCATTCAGGGGTCCAAGGGTGGCTTTAGAGGTCGGCTGGGTGGCCATCTGTCAGGAGGGATTAGATTGTGCCCCCCACCCATACCCATTGGGCTATATGGCCTTTGGGGGTTCCTTCCAGTAAATAAGATTCTATCATCGTCATCTTTCTTCCTCTAGAAGCAGAGGCTGGAAGGCCATCTGTCGGGAGGGATTGAATGGTGCCCCCCGCCTGTTGGGCTGTATAAACAATAATACTCTCTGGTGGTAATGAGGGTGAGGATGGAGTCTCCTTCCCTGGAGGTCTATTGTGCAGAGACTGGCTGGCCATCTGTCAGGAGGGATCGAATGGTGCCCCCCCCCTGTTGGACTGAATGGACTTTTGGGGTCTTTCCAATCTGATCAGGGTGAGAGCATTGCCATGAAAGTGTGTATACACACACACACACACATGTATATGTATACATACATAGACATATGCATATGTTGCTCCCTTGGACTACATATCCCACCATCCTTGACATCACAGTGGATGGAAATCCCAATCCCCTATAATTGTGTGCCATGAAAGTGTGTATACACACACACGTGTGTGTGTGTGTGTGTGTATGTATATATATATATATATACACACACACATATACATACACACACATACATATAGTTATGTATATGTTGCTCCCTTGGACTACATATCCCACCATCCTTGACATCGAGGTGGATGGGAATCCCAATCCCCTATTATTGTGTGACATGAAAGTGTGTATCTACACACACATGTGTATATATAGATATAGATATGTATATGTTGCTCCCTTGGACTACATATCCCACCATCCTTGACATCAAGGTGGATGGGAATCCCAATCCCCTATTATTGTGTGACATGAAAGTGTGTATACACACACATGTATATGTATACATGCTTATATGTATGTATATGTTGCTCCCTTGGACTACATATCCCACCATCCTTGACATCAAGGTGGATGGGAATCCCAATCCCTTAAAAGTGCAGAGAAAAGAGATGTGGATTGAAATGCAGCTCCGTGGCTTTGGAGAAGGGTTCTCCATATTGTCAAGGATAATGGGATATGTAGTCCAATATAGGAGTGCATTTGGGGGAGGAAAGCCTTGGTCTCCAGTCAACCAGCCTTTTAACAAAACAAAACAAACAAACAATGAGGCTGGACTACAACTCCCATGCGCGCCCTTCTTCCTGATGGCCCAGGATGATGGGATTTGGAGTAGGGGGAAAAAAACAAGGAAAATATCCATAGGTTTGCATGGGAGTGGAAGGAGGGGGAGTTCTGTATTGCTTTTTTTTCTTTCTCCAAAGCCGGCTTTCAAGTCCAAATCGCCTATTATAATAATCATAATCAAAATAATAATAATAATAATCCAAATAATCCTTTTTCGTTTTTTATGAGTTGGGAGATCAAGAGAAGAAGGAGAAGAAGGGCCGTTTTGCACAAGCGCTCACTTGCCCGGGGATTGCTTGGTTTGCAAAGCCGACTTCTCCCTCTCTCTCTCTTCCTTTTATCCAAATGGGATTTGTAGTTCTCGGGGTGGGGTGGGGGGTCCTTATACCAATTTTCCATGGCTTTGTTCTAGGACGCCTGGGAGTTGTAGTTTTGCAAAGCCTTCCTTCTGTACTGCAGAATTAATTGGTTGAGTCGCGTGATTCAATGCTGTGGGAATGCTGGGAGTTGTAGTTTCTCAGGGGTGGTGGTATTTATTCCAATTTTCCGTGGCTTAGTTATAGGAGGCCTGGGAGTTGTAGTTTTGCAAAGCCTTCCTTCTGTATTGCAGAATTAATTGGTTGAGTCGCGTGATTCAATGCTGTGGGAATGCTGGGAGTTGTAGTTTCTCAGGGGTGGTGGTATTTATTCCAATTTTCCGTGGCTTAGTTATAGGAGGCCTGGGAGTTGTAGTTTTGCAAAGCCTTCCTTCTGTACTGCAGAATTAATTGGTTGAGTCGCGTGATTCAATGCTGCGGGAATGCTGGGAGTTGTAGTTTCATTCAAGTGAAGGAATGCACTTGAACGGCCATAATAATAAATAATAATAAATAAATAGTCAATAATAATAATAAATAAATAGTCAATAATAAAGCAATAATAATACATGCTATTTATTAACACTCCTCTCCTGATGGTTGTGGGATCCTGGGAGTTGTAGTTTCACTAAGAGCGCATCTACACTGGGGGAGGAATGCATTTGAACTGACATTAATAATAACTAATTAATAATAGTAATAATAATAATAATAATAATAAAGCAATAATACATGTTTTTGATTAACCCGTCTCTACTGATGGCTGTGGGATCCTGGGAGTTGTAGTTTCACTAAGGGCGCATCTACACTGAGGGAGGAATGCACTTGAACTGATAGTAATAATAACTAAATAATAATAATAATAATAATAAAGTAATAATACATGTTATTTATTAACACTCCTCTCATGATGGCTGTGGGATCCTGGGAGTTGTAGTTTCACTAAGGGCGAATTGTTGTTGTTGTTGTTCTTTTTATAACAATAACAACAACAACAACAATATATGTTATTGATTACTTGCCTTTCCTGATGGCAGTAGGATCCTGGGAGTTGTAGTTTCACAAAGGGCACATCTACACTGAGGGAGGAATGCACTTGACCTGACATTAATAATAACTATTTAATAATAGTAATAATAATAATAATAATAATACACGTTATTGATTAACCTGCCTCTCCTGATGGCGGTAGGATCCTGGAAGTTGTAGTTTCACTAAGGGTGCATCTACACTTGTCAAATGAAGGCCTCCCACTTTAACCACCAGGGCTCTCCCTGCTGTTGGATGCTGGGAGTTGTAGTTTGGCCCAGCAGCAAGGGGGCCTTGCCAGACTACAACTCCCAGGACCACATCGCCTTGAGCTCCATTCATTCTGCAATAGAGGTGCACCCATAGACCTTGGGAAACGGCAACTCCCAGGACCTCATTGTCTTGAGGTGCATTCATTCTGCAATAGGGGTGTATCCAAAGACCTAAGGAGACTACAACTCCCAGGATGCACCCAGAGGAGGGCAAAAAAGACATTGGAAAACTACAAGTCCCATGACCCCATTGCCTTGAGCTGCATTCATTCTGCAGTAGAACTGTACACGAAGACCTTGGGAGACTAACTCCCAGGATGCACCCGGAGTTGGGCGTTTTTTCAAGACCTTGGGGAAACTATAACTCCCATAAACTACCTTGGGAAACTGCAACTCCCAGGATGCACCCAGAGTTTGGTGTTTTTTTTTATTTTAAAGTCATTGGGAGACTACAACTCCCATAAAAGGCCTTGGGAAACTACAACTCTCAGGACCCCATTGCCTTGAGCTGCATTCATTCTGTAGTAGAGGTGTACTCAAAGACCTTGGGAGACTACAACTTCCAGGATGCACCCAGAGTTGGGTGTTTTCTTTAAGTCCTTGGGAAACTACAACTCCCAGAATGCAGAGTTGGGTGTTTTTTTAGATCTTGGGAAACTACAACTCCCATAAAAGGCCTTGAGATACTACAACTCCCAGGATGCACCCAGAGTTGGGTGTTTTCTTTAAGTCCTTGGGAAACTACAACTCCCAGAATGCAGAGTTGGGTGTTTTTTTTAAGATCTTGGGAAACTACAACTCCCATAAAAGACCTTGAGATACTACAACTCCCAGGATGTACCCAGAGTTGGGTGTTTTTTTATAGACCTTGAGAAACTACAACTCTTATAAAATACCTTGGGAGACTACAACTCCCATAAAAGGCCTTGGGAAACTTTTGTTGTTCATTCGTTCAGTCGTCTCCGACTCTTCGTGACCTGATTGACCAGCCCACGCCAGAGCTCCCTGTCGGCCGTCACCACCCCCAGCTCCTTCAAGGTCAGTCCAGTCCCTTCAAGGATGCCATCCATCCATCTTGCCCTTGGTCAACTACAACTTTGCCCTTGGGAAACTACAACTCCCATAAAATACCTTGGGGGACTACAACTGCCATAAAATAAATTGGGAAACTACAACTCCCATAAAATACCTTGGGAAACCGCAACTCCTACAAAAGACTTTGGGAAACTACAACTCCCATAAAACACGATGGGAAACTACAACTCCCATAATAAGACCTTGGGAAACTACAACCCCCACCAGGGGTTGTTCTCCAAGTGCATCCGTTCTGCAGAAGCCCACCCAAAAGACCTTTTTTTCTTAGAGGGGGGGGGGGAAGAGAAGAACTACAACTCCCAGTTTCTGAGTCAGTTTGCAAACCATGGGTCCCAATGCATGGGAATGAATGGAAAGTGGGGGGGGGGGGGTGGAATGGGAGCGGAAGAGTTAACCCCCCAACCCTCCCCCCTCCCCCCTCCCCTCCGGCGCCTGCCTTTCTTTCCCTTTTCCCTTCTTTCTTTCTTTCTTTCTCTCCCCCCCTTCTTTTCCTTTTTTTTTTTTGTGGTCCTGGGACGCCTGGCTGTGATTGGCCAGAAGTTGGAGTTGGGGGCGTGGCCTGGCCCTGCCTCGGCGTTCCTTTGGGAAGAAGGGGGGGGGGCGCCTCTGGCTGCTTTCCTGCCTCCAGCCCAGGAAAGAAAGGAAGGAAGAGAGAGAGAAAGAAAGAAAGAGAGAAAGGAGGGCAAGGAAGGATGCGGAGGGTTGGGGGGCCCCTGGCTGGGCGGTGGGGGTCCCTCCTCCCCCTCCTCCTGCTGCCCCCCCTTCTCTTCTTGGCCCCCCAGGGACACGCCCTCCGGCACCAGGTCTTCTGGAACTCCAGCAACCCCAGGTAAGGAAAGAAAGAAGGGAAGGAGAGAAAGAAAGAGAAGAATGAAGGAGAAGGGGGAATTGGACTTTGGGGTGCCCCAGGAAAGATTCCCCCCCAAAGAATGGAATGCTGTGGGTCCCCCTCTTAGAGAGAGAGAGAAAGATGGGGGGAGAGATGGATGGAAGGAAAGAAAGAAAGAAGGGAAGGAGAGAAAGAAAGAAAGAAAGTAAAAATGTAGGGGAGGAGGGGTTGGACTTTGGGGTACCCTAGGACAGATTTCCCTCCCCCCAAAGAATGGAGTGTTGTGGGTCCCCCCATTAGAGAGAGAGAGAGAGAGAGAGAAAGGTGGGAGGAGATGGATGGAAGGAAGGAAAGAAAGAACGAAGGGAAGGAGAGAAAGGAGAGAAAGAAAGAAAGAATGAAGGGGAAAGGGGAGAATTGGACTTTGGGGTGCTCCAGGAAAGATTTCCCCCCAAAGAATGGAGTGCTGTGGGTTCCCCCATTAGAGAGGGAGAGATGGAAAGAAGGGGGAGAGATGGATGGAAGGAAAGAAAGGAAGGAAGGAAGGAAGGAGAGAAAGAAAGAAGGGAAGGAGAGAAAGAAAGAGAAGAATGAAAGGGAGGGTCGGAAAGATCCCCCCCCCAAAAGAATGGAGTGCTGTGGGTCCCCCCATTAGAGACACAGAGAGAAAGATTGGGGGGAGAGATGGATGGAAGGAAAGAAAGAAAGAAAAAGAGAGAAAGAAAGAGGGGATTTGACTTTTGGGGTGTCCCAGGGAAGATTCCCCCCCCCCCCAAAGAAAGGAGTTCTGTGGGTCCTCCCCCATTAGATACACAGAAAGAAAGATGGGGGGAGAGATGGATGGAAGGAAAGAAAGAAAGAAGGGAAGGAAAGAAAGAAAGAGAAGAATGAAAGGGGAGGGTGGGTTGGACTTTGGGGTGCCCCAGGAAAAACTCCCCCAAAGAATGGAGTGATGTGGTCCCCCATTAGAGTGAGAGAGATGGAAAGATGGATGGATGGATGGATGGAAGGAAGGAAGGAAGGAAGGAAGGAAGGAAGGAGGGATTGGACTTTGGGGTGCCCCAGGGAAGATTCCCCTCCCCCAAAGAATTGAGTACTGTGGGTCCCCCATTAGACACACAGAGAGAAAGATGGGAGAGATGGATGGAAGGAAAGAAAGAAAGAAGGGAAGGAGAGAAAGAAAGAATGAAGGGGAGGGGGATTGGACTTTGGGGTGGCCCAGGAAAGATTTCCCTCCCCCCAAAGAATGGAGTGCTGTGGG
>NC_090032.1:1314011-1391511 GCF_037176765.1 Anolis sagrei
TTTCGCCATGTGCCATAGAAAAGAGTAGGAAAGGGTTAAGAGCGAGGCAGTGGGCAGGGTCATGCAAATTCTACACCAGTGGTGATAGTCAGGAACACTGGGATGCCTGTGATGGAGGAAAAACAGAAAATCTAGAATGGAATTGTCCTGTTTGCTTTGTGCCATAGAAAAGTGTAGGAAAGGGTTAAGAGAGATGGGGGTCATGCAAATTCCACACCAACGGAGAGAGTCAGGAACACTGGGATGCCTGTGGTGGAGGAAAAACAGAAAATATAATATAATAACGATCGCTGTTGTCATCATCATCATCAAGATAGAAAATAAAGAACACCATTAAGAAACAGGAGAACCCCAGACAGCAAACAATCCAAAAAAGAGGGTGCCTCCAGGCAACAACAGCCTTGCTACCTCTATAACTTTGGGACAGCCTGTATTTTACATATATGTGTGTGTGTGTATATATATATAAATCCTTGTCTCTTTCGTCTTGCTTTTGGCCCCGCAGACCAGCATGAAGAACATGGAGCGGGAGCTGCTCTGCCCGGTGTGCAAGGAGATGTACAAGCAGCCGCTGGCGCTGCCCTGCCTGCACAGCGTGTGCCACATCTGCGCCACGGAAGTGCTGCTGCAGCAGGGGTACATCTGCCCGGACCCCAACTCCGAGCCCTCCTCCCCGGCCTCCTCCCCGGCCGCACGCAGTCCCCGCATCGGCCGCCGCGTCGTGCCCAAGACCGAGCGCCTGGACCGCCTCCTCAAGTCCGGTGAGTCCGGGACCAGGTGTGCCATTGCGCCTCCAAGGCGTGCAATGCCAGGCATATGTATTATTATTATTATTACCAGTATTATTGCTATGATTAATTTCCTTGGAAGCTTCGAGACATAGTCATTATTGCTATTATTAATTCCTTTTCAGGGTTTGGGGACATGTGTATTATTATTATTATTATTATTATTAATGCTATAATTAATTCCTTTGCAGACTTCGAGATGTTTGCATCGTCATCATCATTATTATTATTATTATTATTGCTATTATTAATTCCTTTTCAGGCTTTGGGACATGTGTATTATTATTATTATTACTATTATTATTATTAATGCTACCATTAATTCCTTTGCAAGCTTCGAGTCATGTGCATTATTATTATTATAGCTGTTATTAATTCTCTGCAGGCTTTGGGACATATGCATTATTATTATTATTATTATTATTATTATTATTATTATTGCTGTTCTTAATTCCCTTCCAGGCTTTGGGACATATGCATTATTGGGATATATGCAATAGTATTATTATTATTATTATTATTATTATTATGACTAATTCCTTTGCAGGCTTTGAGACGTATGCATTATTATTATTATTATTGCTACTATTAATTCTTTTGCAGGATTCGGTTCGTATGCATTATTATTATTATTATTATTATTATTATTATGATGACTAATTCCTTTGCAGGCTTCAGGACGTATGCATTATTATTATTATTGCTATTATTAATTCCTTCGCAGGTTTTGGGATGTATGCATTATTATTATTATTGCTATTATTATTATAGCTATTCTTAATTCCCTTCTGGGCTTCGGGATGTATGCGTTATTATTATTATTATTATTATTATTATTATTACTAATTCCTTTGCAGGCTTTGTGACATATGCATTATTATTATTATTATTATTATTGCTACGTTAATTCCCTTCCAGGCTTTGGGACATATGCATTATTATTATTATTATTATTATTATTATTATGACTAATTCCTTTGCAGGCTTCGAGTCATATGCATTATTATTATTATAGCTGTTATTAATTCTCTGCAGGCTTTGGGACATATGCATTATTATTATTATTATTATTATTATTATTATTATTATGACTGATTCCTTTGCAGGCGTTGGGATGTATATATGTATGTATGTATTATTATTATTATTGCTATTATTAATTCCTTTGCAGGCTTCAAGTTGTATGCATTATTATTATTGTTGTTGTTGTTGTTATTATAGCTGTTATTAATTCTCTGCAGGCTTTGGGATATATGTATGTATGTATTATTATTATTATTGCTATGATTAATTCCCTTCCAGGCTTTGGGACATATTATTTGGGACATATTATTATTATTATTATTATTATTATTATTATGACTAATTCCTTTGCAGGCTTCTGGACATATGCATTATTATTATTATTATTATTATTGCTAATATTAATTCTTTTGCAGGCTTCAGAACGTATGCATTATTATTATTATTATTATTATTACCAGTATTATTGCTATTATTAATTCCTTCGCAGCCTTCGTGACGTATGCATTATTATTATTATTATTATTATTGCTATTATTAATTCCTTTTCAGGCTTCGGGACGTATGCATTATTATTATTATTATTATTATTATTATTGCTACTATTAATTCCCTTGCAGGCTTCAAGACATATGCATTATTATTATTATTATTATTATTATTATTATTGCTATTATTAATTCCTTTTCAGGCTTCAAGGTGTAGGCATTATTATTATTGCTATTATTAATTTCCTTGCAGGCTTCGGGACGTATGCATTATTATTATTATTAGTATTATTATTATGACTAATTCCTTTGCAGGCTTCGTGACGTATGCATTATTATTATTATTATTGCTATTATTAATTCCTTTGTAGACTTTGGGGCATATGCATTATTATTATTATTATTATTATTATTATTATTATTATTATAGCTGTTATTAATTCTCTGCAGGCTTTGGGACATATGTATTATTATTATTATTATTATTATTATTATTTCCCTTCCAGGCTTTGGGGCATATGCATTATTATTATTATTATTATTATTATTATTATTATTGCTATCCCTAATTCCCTTCCAGGCTTTGTGACATATGTATTATTATTATTATTATTATTGCTACTATTAATTCCTTTGCAGGCTTTGGGTCATATGCATTATAATAATAATAATAATTATAATTATTATTATTATTATTATTATTATTGCTGTTATTAATTTTCTTCCAGGCTTTGGGACATATGCATTATTATTATTATTATTATTATTATTATTATTATTATTATTAATGCTGTTATTAATTTTCTTCCAGGCTTTGGGACATATGCATTATTATTATTATTATTATTATTATTATTATTATTATTATTAATGCTGTTATTAATTTTCTTCCAGGCTTTGGGACATATGCATTATTATTATTATTATTATTATTATTATTATTATTAATTATCTTGCAGGTTTTGGGATTTATGTATTATTATTATTATTATTATTATTATTAATGCTATGATCAATTCCTTTGCAGGCTTTGGGACGTACCCCGGTCGCAAGCGGGGCGGCCTGGGCTCTCCGTCCGGAGCCTTGACCGTGCTGTTCCCGTGCCCGTCGTGCCAGCGCGAGGTGGACCTGGGCGAGCGCGGCCTGGGCAGCCTTTTCCGCAACCTGACGCTGGAGCGGGTGGTGGAGCGCTACCGGCACACCATCGACGTGGGGTCGGCCATCCTGTGCCAGTCGTGCAAGCCCCCGGCCCAGGAGGCCACCAAGGGCTGCACCGAGTGCAAGTCCAGCTTCTGCAACGAGTGCTTCAAGCTCTACCACCCGTGGGGCACCCAGAAGGCCCAGCACGAGCCCACCCCGCCCACCCTCAACTTCCGCCCCAAGGCAAGTGTTGAGTCCTCCGCAGGGACGCACAAACATGTTTATTCCAAGAACATAGGCCCAAAGAAATCGAGAGCTCTTCACCCGAATGCAGTGTTGCTCTCACAAGGAGTGTACTCGCATGAACCACTTTTAATCAGCCAGACTCCCTCCCATGAGATCGTTTCTCCTGCACCTGCCTTTCAGTTCCTTATCTCGAATTCGCTGTGCGAAACGAGTCTGCCTTAATTGCATGTCCTGTCGTTTCAGTTATAATGTATTACAAATACTATATTAGAAGGTATTGCAAATGCTTAATTATAGCTTATTATTTGTTGTTATTTTATCCTTATCTCGGATAAAATTTTATCCTTTATCCAACCACACCTGGAATATTGTGTCCAATTCTGGGCACCACAATTCAAGAGAGATATTGACAAGCTGGAATGTGTCCAGAGGAGGGTGACTCAAATGATCAAGGGTCTGGAGAAAAAGCCCTATGAGGAGCGGCTTGAGGAGCTGGGCATGTTACCCTGAAGAAGAGAAGGATGAGAGGAGATGTGATGAGAGCCATGTATAAATATGTGAAGGGAAGTCACAGGGAGGAGGGAGCAGATCAAGGGTCTGGAGAACAAGCGCTATGAGGAGCGGCTTAAGGAGCTGGGCATGTTTAGCCTGAAGAAGAGAAGGATGAGAGGAGATATGATAGCCATGTATAAGTATGTGAAGGGAAGTCACAGGGAAGTCACAGGGAGGAGGGAGCAGATCAAGGGTCTGGAGAACAAGCCCTATGAGGAGCGGCTTAAGGAGCTGGGCATGTTTAGCCTGAAGAAGAGAAGGATGAGAGGAGATATGATAGCCATGTATAAATATGTGAGAGGAAGCCACAGGGAGGAGGAGGGAGCAAGCTTCCTTTCTGCTTCCTTGGAGACTAGGATGCAAGGGAACAATGGCTTCAAACTACAAGAGAGGACATTCCATCTGAACACGAGGAAGAACTTCCTGACTGTGAGAGCCGTTCAGCAGTGGAACTCTCTGCCCCGGAGTGTGGTGGAGGCTCCTTCTTTGGAAGCTTTTAAACAGAGGCTGGATGGTCATCTGTCAGGGGTGATTTGAATGCAATATTCCTGCTTCTTGGTGGAATGGGGTTGGACTGGATGATGGCCCATGAGGTCTCTTCCAACTCTTTGATTCTATGATTCTATGATCCTTCAATGCGTCCAACCATCTCGTTCTTTCTGTAAAGACTATTAAAAGCTCAACTCTGCTCCTGTAAACGACCGAAGCTCATAGGCTCTACTGCTATCGTTAAGGAGCTTCTGGTCTGCTAAACTGCTGCACTTTCTGTGTTAAATGCTTTGGAAATGACCCGATTCTTCCGATTCTTCCTTCTCCTTCCGCTCTGCAGGGCCTGACTTGTCCGGAGCACCGAGAGGAAGTGACGCACTACTGCAAGACCTGCCAGCGCCTGGTCTGCCAGCTCTGCCGCGTCCGGCGCACCCACACCGGCCACAAGATCACCCCCGTGGCCAACGCCTTCCAGGCCCTCAAGGTCAGCTCCCCTTGGGTTTGAAGCCAGGAACTGCGCAGGTCATGCAAGAAGGGTGTTCATGCAATATATCTCCTCACATAATAGTCGCCGCTGTGTAATAGTCGCAACTACCTGGAAAATTGGTATTTTTGTGTTCCTCACATAATAGTCGCAGCTCCCTTCTTTAAGGGTGTAAAATTGGTATTTTCGTGTTCCTCACATAATAGTTGCAGCTCCCTTCTTTAAGGGTGTAAAATTGGTATTTCCGTGTTCCTCACATAATAGTTGCAGCTCCCTTCTTTAAGGGTGTAAAATTGGTATTTTCGTGTTCCTCACATAATAGTTGCAGCTCCCTTCTTTAAGGGTGTAAAATTGGTATTTTCGTGTTCCTCACATAATAGTCGCAGCTCCCTTCTTTAAGGGTGTAAAATTGGTATTTTTGTGTTCCTCACATAATAGTCGCAGCTCCCTTCTTTAAGGGTGTAAAATTGGTATTTTTGTGTTCCTCACATAATAGTCGCAGCTCCCTTCTTTAAGGGTGTAAAATTGGTATTTTCGTGTTCCTCACATAATAGTCGCAGCTCCCTTCTTTAAGGGTGTAAAATTGGTATTTTCGTGTTCCTCACATAATAGTCGCAGCTCCCTTCTTTAAGGGTGTAAAATTGGTATTTTTGTGTTCCTCACATAATAGTCGCAGCTCCCTTCTTTAAGGGTGTAAAATTGGTATTTTCGTGTTCCTCGCATAATAGTCGCAGAGCCGCTTGGGGCTGATTCCCCCTCCTTCCTTCCACCATATCCTTCCCCTTCCCTCCTTCCTTCTTTTTTGTCTTCCCTCCTTCCCTCCCTCCTTCCTCTCCTTCTCTCTTTCTCACCTTCCTTCCTTCCTTCCCTCCCTCCTCTCTTCTCTTCCTTCTTTTATTCCCTCTCTCTCTCCTGCTCCCCATTCTCTCTCCCTCTTTTCCTCCCTTCCTTCCTCCCTTCCTTTCTTCCTTCTCTATCTCTTCTTCCCTCCCTCCTTTCCTTTTTTCCCTACCTTCACCCTTTCCTTCATTCTCTTCCTTCTCTTCCTTCTTTCTTTATTTCTCTCCTTCCCTACTTTCCTTCTCTCCTTCCTTCTCTTTCTCCCCTTCCTTCCTTTCTACTATCTTCCTTTCCTTCTTTCTGTCCTTCCTTTCTTCCTCCCTCTTTTCCTACCTTTCTTTTCTCCTTCCTTCCTTCCATCCTTCCCTCTCAATCCCTCTCTCCATTTCTCTCCATCCCTGCTCCCCTCCCCTCCCTTCCTCCCTCCCTCCCTTCCTTCCTTCCTTCCTTCCTTCCTTCCTTCCTTCCTTCCTTCCTTCCTTCTCTTTCTTCTTTATTTCTCTTCTTCCCTCCTTTCCTTCTCTCCTTCTTTCTCTTTCTCCCCTTCCTTCCTTTCTACTATCTTCCTATCCTTCTTTCCTTCCTTCCTTCTTTCCTTCCTTCCTTCCTTCCTTCCTTCCTTCCTTCCTTCCTTCCTCTTTTCCTACCTTTCTTTTCTCCTTCTTTCCTTCCTCCCATCCTTCCCTCTCAATCCCTCTCTCCCGTCATTCTCTCCATCCTTCCTCTCCTCCCCTCCCTCCCTTCCTTTCTCTTTTCCCACTTTTCTCCCTTTCCTTTTTTCTTATCTTTCCTTCCTTCCTCTTTCCTTTTCTCTCCTTCCTTCCCTTCTCCCCTCCCTCCCTCTCTTCCTTCCTGCCTCATCCCTTCTCCTCCAGCACCCTTTTTGGAGAGGCAACCCCAGAATCAAAGGCAATTTTTTTCATCGCGCAATGGTCGCACCCTCCTTTTTTGGAGGGATTAAAAGGTGCGACTATTACACGATGAAATACGTTCTGTTTCCTCTCCTGCAGGAGAAGTTGACGAAGAGCCTGACGTATATCCTGAGCAACCAAGACACCGTCCAGGCCCAGATCAGTGAGCTGGAGGAGACGCTGCGGCTGACGGAGGTAAGGGCGCCTTTGCTGATGCCTCACAATGACTTGGGCAGACTACAACTCCCATCATCCCAGGCCAATCATGTTGGGTGTATGTGTCAAGTGTGGTCCAGATCCATCATCAATGGGGTTCACAATGCCCTTTGGATGTGGGTGACTACAACTCCCATCATCCTGGGTCAATACCCCTCCCAAGCTGGTCATACTGGGAGTATTGGTCAAGTGTGGCCTGGACCCATAATTGGTGGGGCTCAGTACTCTTTGGATGTGGGTGGACTACAACTCCCACCATCCTGGGTCAATATCCCTCCCAAGCTGGTCATACTGGGAGTACTGGCCAAGTGTGGCCTGGACCCATCATTGGTGGGGCTCAGTACTCTTTGGATGTGGGTGGACTACAACTCCCATCATCCTGGGTCAATACCCCTCCCAAGCTGGTCATACTGGGAGTACTGGTCAAATGTGGCCTGGACCCATCATTGGTGGGGCTCAGTACTCTTTGGATGTGGGTGGACTACAACTCCCATCATCCTGGGTCAATCCCTCTCCCAAGCTGGTCATACTGGGAGTACTGGTCAAGTGTGGCCTGGACCCATCATTGGTGGGGCTCAGTACTCTTTGGATGTGGGTGGACTACAACTCCCATCATCCTGGGTCAATCCTCATTTAGTTATGTTGGGTGTATTTGCCGAGTGTGGTCCAGACCCATAATCAGCAGGGTTCACCATGCCCTTTGGATGTGGGTGGACTACAACTCCCATCATTCCCGGGCTAATCCCCATTTAAAGTTAAGTCATGTTGGGTGTATGTGCCAAGTGTGGTCCAGATCCCACATCAGTGGGGTTTGCAGCACCCTCTGGATATGGGTGGACTACAGTTCCCATTATCCATGATCAACCTTCTTCCAAAGCCGATCATGTTGAATGTATTTGCTGAGTGTGGTTTGGATTCATAAACAGTGTGAGTGGACTACAACTCCCATCATTCTGGGCCAGTCTCCATTTAAAATTCGGCATGTCAGGTGTATTTGCCAAATGGGGTGCACACCCATCTGTGGTGGGATCTGCAGTGCTTCTAGATGTGGGTGGACTACAATTCCCATCATCCTGGGTCAAAACTCATTTAAAGTTGGTGAAGTTGGGTGTATTTTTCCAAGTATGGTGCAGACCCATAATCAGCGGGGTTTACAATGCCCTTTGGATGTGGGTGGACTACAACTCCCATCATCCCAGGCCAATTTGCTCCAAAGTTGGTCATGCATTTGCGTTAAAGTGGGTCATGTTGAGTGTATTTGCCAAGTGTGATCCAGACTATCGTCGGTGGGTTCATAATGCTCCTTGGATGTGGGTGGACTACAACTCCCATCATCCCTGGTCAATCCTCATTTAAAGTTGATGAAGTCGGGTGTACAGACCCATAATCAGTGTGGTACAGACCCATAATCAGCGGGGTTTACAATGCCCTTTGGAGGTAGGTGGACTACAACTCCCATCATCCCGGGTCAAAACTCATTTAAAGTTGGTGAAGTCAGGTGTATTTGCCGAGTGTAGTCCAGACTATCGTCGGTGGGTTCACAATGCTCCTTGGATATGGGTGGACTACAATTCCCATCATCCCAGGCCAAATTCACTCCAGAGTTGGTCATGCATTTGCGGAGTGTGTGGTCCAGATCCCTCCTCAGAGGGGTTCACAGTGCACTTTGGGCATGGGCGGACTACAACTCCCATGTTTCTTGTCTCCCCGCAGGCGAATGGGGCTCAGGCCAAAGAGGAGGTGGGTCGCCTGATGCGGGGTCTGGTGGCTCTGCTGGAGGAGAAGCAGGCCGGCCTTTTGGGCGCCATCGAGGAGTGCCGGCAGAGCCGCCTCCAGAGCCTGCGTGCCCAGTTGCACCAGCACCGCTCCATGGAGGAGAACTCGGGGATGGTGGGCTATGCCCAGGAGGTCCTCAAGGAGACCGACCAGCCCTGCTTCGTCCAGGCCGCCAAGCAGCTCCACCACAGGTGAGAGATCAAGCGGGGTATACATCAATATAATAATAATAATGGCACGGAAAGGGCTGGGCTGGATGGCCTCTGGGGGTCCCTTCCAACTCTCATGGCTGTTGTCCGGCCGTCCTCAGGATCGCCAGGGCGGTGGACTCCCTGCAGACCTTCCGTCCGGCGGCCTCAGCCTCCTTCAGCCACTTCCAGGTGGACCTCAGCCGAGAGATGAAGCTCCTGGCGGACCTCACCTTCGTCAAAGGTAGGCCGGGAGTCTGTATTGACCTGTCATCAATACTGAAAGGCAGCCATTAAAAGCAAACCAAGACAAATTACATAATAATAATAATAATAATAATAATAATAATAATACCGTATTGACTCGAGTCTAACGCTCACCATCTATAACATGCCACAAACTCTGTATTGACTTGCTATTAATACTGAAATAGTGTCATCAAAAGCAAACTAAGGCAAATAACATAATAATAATAATGATAATGATAATGATAATGATAATAATACCGTTTTGACTCGAGTCTAATGCGCACCTTCTTAGGACTCGCCAAAAACAACAACATACGATAAACGCTGTATTGACTTGACATCGATACTGAAATACCGTCAATAAAAGCAAACTAAGGCTAATAACATAATAATAATAATAATAATAATAATAATAATACCATTTTGACTCGAGTCTAACGCTCACCATCTATAACATGCCACAAACTCTGTATTGACTTAATATTAATACTGAAATAGTGTCATTAAAAGCAAACTAAGGCAAATTCCATAATAATAATAATAATAATAATAATAAAAATAAAAATAATGATAATAATAATAATACCATATTGACTCGAGTCTAACGCTCACCATCTATAACATGCCATAAACTTTGTAGTGACTTGATCTTAATACTGAAATAGTGTCATTAAAAGCAAACTAAGGCAAATTACATAATAATAATGATAATAATAATAATAATAATACCATATTGACTCGAGTCTAACGCTCACCATCTAAAACATGCCATAAACTCTGTATTGACTTGATATTAATACTGAAATAGTGTCATTAAAAGCAAACTAAGGCAAATTACATAATAATAATAATAATAATAATAATAATAATAATAATAATACCATATTGACTCGAGTCTAACGCTCACCATCTATAACATGCCACAAACTCTGTATTGACTTGATATTAATACTGAAATAGTGTCATTAAAAGCAAACTAAGGCAAATAACATAATAATAATAATGATAATGATAATAATAATAATAATACCGTTTTGACTCGAATCTAACGCTCACCATCTTGGGGCTCACCACAAACTATAACATGCCATAAACTCTGTATTGACTTGATATTAATACTGAAATAGTGTCATTAAGAGCAAACTAAGGCTAATATAATAATAATAATAATAATAATAATAATAATAATAATAATAAATATAAAATAATACTGTATTGACTTGAATCTAACTCTCACCATCTTGGGGCTCGCCACAAACTATAACATGCCACAAACTCTGTATTGACTTGATATTAATACTGAAATAGTGTCATTAAAAGCAAACTAAGGCAAATTACATAATAATAATAATAATAATAATACCATATTGACTCGAGTCTAACGCTCACCATCTATAACATGCCATAAACTCTGTATTGACTTGATATTAATACTGAAATAGTGTCATTAAAAGCAAACTAAGGCTATTAACATAATAATAATAATGATAATGATAATAATGATAATAATAATAATAATACCATATTGACTCGAGTCTAACGCTTACCATCTTGGGGCTCGCCACAAACTATAACATGCCATAAACTCTGTATTGATTTGATATTAATACTGAAATACCATCATTAAAAGCAAACTAAGGCTAATAACATAATAATAATAATAATAATAATAATAATAATAATAATACCATATTGACTCGAGTCTAACGCTCACCATCTTGGGGCTCGCCACAAACTATAACATGCCATAAACTCTGTATTGATTTGATATTAATACTGAAATACCATCATTAAAAGCAAACTAAGGCTAATAACATAATAATAATAATGATAATGATAATAATAATAATACCATATTGACTCAAGTCTAATGCTCACCATCTACAATATGCCATAAACTCTGTATTGACTTGATATTAATACTGAAATAGTGTCATTAAAAGCAAACTAAGGCAAATAACATAATAATAATGATAATAATAATAATACCGTATTGATTCGAGTCTAACGCTCACCATCTTGGGGCTCGCCACAAACTATAACATATCATAAACTCTGTATTGACTTGATATTAGTACTGAAATAGTGTCATTAAAAGCAAACTAAGGCAAATAACATAACAACAACAACATATTGACTCAAGTCTAATGCGCACCTTCATAAAAATCGCCAATAACGAAATAATAATGAAATTCTCAAAGTTTTGTTTGGGTTCTGAAATTTTCACCGCCAGAACTTTAGAAACACTTTAGAAGCCTAACCCCATTTGGGCCCCTGGTGCGGTGAGTGTTTGTGGCCCTTTTTGGGGCTGGGGAGGCGGGGGGGGGGCTTGTTGTGTGTTGTGTCGCTTGTTCAGGATGCAATAGGCCATGAGTGAGTCGGCAACCCAAGTTCCTTTTTCCTCTGCTCCTTCCCACCCACATCTCTTCCCATTTGCACTCCATCCCAAGGGAGGTGGAAAGCGGGCAAGGCATTATTATTATTATTATTATTATTATTATTTTATTGCGTTATTTTATTAATGTTAATTTTTTATTATTTTATATTCTTTATTTAGCATTATTCGTATTTTATTATTTTATTTTATGTAGCCAATCATTTATTTTAATGTATTCTTTTTTATTTTAATTAGAATTATTAGCATTATTTTATTTAGTATTATATTATTTAATTTAGCATCATTAGTATATTATTATTTATTCTATTCTTTTTAATTTATTGAGTAATATATGATTTATATTTATTTTATTATTTTATATAGCATTATTAGTACATTATTTATTCTATTATTTTTAATTTATTGAGTAATATAAGTAACGATTTATGTTTCTTTTATATTATTTATTTTATTATTTAATTCATTTTATTATTTAATTTATATTAAATAATATTAAATATTATTTATTTTATTATTGTATTTATATTATTTATTTTATTATTGGATTTCGCATCAGTAGTATATTATTATTTATTCTATTCTATTCTTTTTAATTTATTGAGTATTATAATTATTTATGTTTATTATTTTAGCTTTATTACTATATTATTCATTCTATTCTTTTTAATTTGTTGAGTATTATAAGTAATTATTTATATTTATGTTATTATTTTATTTAGCATTATTAGTACATTATTATTCATTATATTCTATTCTTTTAATTTTATTGAGTATTACAAGTAATTATTTATGTTTATTTTTATTTAGCATTATTACTATATTATTATTTATTCTATTCTTTTAATTTTATTATAAGTAATTATGTTTATTATTTTATTAGTATTATTATTTATTCCATTCTATTTATTTTATTGGGTATTATAATTAATCATTTATGTTTATTTTATTATTTTATTTAGCATTATTAGTACATTATTTATTCTATTCTATTCTTTTTATTTTATTGAGTATTATAATTAATTATTTGTGTTTATTTCACTATTTTATTTAGCATTATTAGTACATTATTCTATTTATTGTATTGAGTATTATAAGTATTTATGTTTATTTTATTATTTTATTTAGCAGCATTATTATATTATTATTTAGTCTATTCTATTTATTTTATTGAGTATTATAAGTATTTATTTTATTGTTTTATTTAGCAGTATTAATACATTATTATTTATTCTATTCTATTATTTTATTGAGAATTATAAGTAATTATTATTATTTTATTAATTTTGGTATGATTTAATTAATATTTTCTTTATTAGTGGTAGTATACGATCAGTATTTATTATTATTTTACCAAATTTATTTAGTATATTATTGTCTTATTCTGTATTGTTTTATTATATTTTATATTATTATTATTATTTGTTTATTATTATTATTATTTGTTTATTATTATTATTATTATTATTTGTTTATTATTATTATTATTATTATTATTTGTTTATTATTATTATTATTATTATTATTATTATTATTATTACTATTATTCCCAGGCAGGGTGGGTATGTCCATATTGCCAGCCATTCCTGGGACTCTGGGGTCCCTGCTCTTTTCCCATCGCTACGACTCCGCATCCCATAATCCACGACCATTGCAGGCTGTTGATCCATCTGCTTTACCTCTCTTTATTTATAGGCTGAGGCTGCTGCTTGAGTCATCATTGAAGGTTTAAAACATGAGGCAAGTCACCTTCCCATCAGCCACTTCCTGCTCCTCCCCACCCCTTTCTCTCTCTCTCTCTTTTCCCATGGACCATCCCTGCCCCTCTTTCCTGCAATCTGCACCCCACAAGCTCCCTCCCTGAACCATTTTTGGGTCAAGGACAACCTTACTTTCAGAAGGAAGGAAGGAGGAGAGAAGAGTGGAGCTCCAGAGACCTCCACTTTATTGTTTCTATATTGCCTTACTTTTGGAAGGAAGGAAGAAGGGAGGAGAGAAGAGTGGAGCTCCAGAGACCTCCATTTTATAGCACTAAACTGCCTTACCTTCAGGAGGGAGGGAAGGAGAGAAGAGTGGGGCTCCAGAGACCTCCATTTTATAGTTTCTATATTGTCTTACTTTTGCAAGGGAGGAAGAAGGGAGGAGAGAAGAGTGGGGCTCCAGAAACCTTCATTTTATAGTACTAAACTGTCTTACCTTTGGAGAGAAGGAAGGAGGAGAGAAGAGTGGAGCTCCAGAGACCTCCATGTTATAGTTTCAATATTGTCTTATCTTTGGAAGGAGGGAAGAAGGGTGGAGAGAAGAGTGGAGCTCCAGAGAACTCCATTTCATAGTTTCTATATTGCCTTACCTTTGGAAGGAAGGAAGAAGGGAGGAGAGAAGAGTGGAGCTCCAGGGACCTCCATTCCATAGTTTCTATATTGCCTTACCTTTGGAAGGAAGGAAGAAGGGAGGAGAGAAGAGTGGAGCTCCAGGGACCTATGATTTGTAGTTTCTAAACTGCATTACCTTCAGAAGGAAGGAAGAAGGAGAGAAGGAGAGAAATGTGGAGCTCCAGAGACCTCCATTATATAGTTTCTAAATCGCCTTACTTTCGGAAGGAAGGAAGGAAGGAAAGAAATGTGGAGCTCCAGAGACCTCCATTATATAGTTTCTAAACTGGCTTACTTTCAGAAGGAGGGAGGAGAGAAGAGTGGAGCTCCAGATACCTACGATTTATCATTTTGAAGGACGGATGGATGGATGAAAGGAAGCTACCTACCTCCAGAGACCTATGAGTTATAGTTACTAAACTGCCTTACCTTCAGAAGGAAGGAAGGAAAGAAGAGTGGAGCTCCAGAGACCTCCATTTTATTGTTTCTAAGTTACCTTTCCTTCAGAAGAAAGGACGGAAGGAAGGAAAGAAGGAAGGAAGGAAGGAAGGAAGGAAGGAAGGAGAGAAGAGTGGATCTCCAGAAACCTATGATTTATAGTTTTGAAGGAAAGAAGGAAGGAGGGAGGAGAGAAGAGTGGAGCTCTGGAGTCCTACGATTTATAGTTTCTAAACTGCCTTACCTTCAGAAGAAAGGAAGGAAGGACGGAAGGAAGGAGGGAGGAGAGAAGAGTGGAGCTCTGGAGTCGTACAATTTATAGTTTCTAAACTGCCTTACCTTCAGAAGAAAGGAAGGAAGGACGGAAGGAAGGAGGGAGGAGAGAAGAGTGGAGCTCTGGAGTAGTACAATTTATAGTTTCTAAACTGTCCTACCTTCAGAAGGAAGGAAGGAGGAGAGAAGAATGGAGCTCCGGAGTCATACAATGTATAGTTTCTAAACTGCCTTACCTTCGGAAGAAAGGAAGGAAAGAAGGAGGGAAGGAGGAGGGAGAGAAGTGTGGAGCTCTGGAGTCCTATGATTTATAGTTTCTAAACTGGCTTACCTTCAGAAAAAAGGAAGGAAGGACGGAAGGAAGGAGGGAGGAGAGAAGAGTGGATTTCTGGAGTCGTACAATGTATAGTTTCTAAACTGCCTTACTTTCAGAAGAAAGGAAGGAAAGAAGGAGGGAAGGAGGGAGGAGAGAAGAATGGAGCTCTGGAGTCGTACAATGTATAGTTTCTAAACTGCCTTACCTTCAGAAGAAAGGAAGGAAAGAAGGAGGGAGGAGAGAAGAGTGGAGTTCTGGAGTCCTATGATTTATAGTTTCTAAACTGCCTTACCTTCAGAAGGAAGGAAGGACAGAAGAAAGGAAGGAGGAGAGAAGAGTGGAGCTCTGGAGTCCTATGATTTATAGTTTCTAAACCGTCATACCTTCAGAAGGAAGGAAGGAAGGAAGGAAGGAAGGAAGGAAGGAAGGAGAGAGAAGAGAAGAGTGGAACTCCAGAGACATGTTTTACCTTACCCCCGGAAGGAAGGAAAGAGGGGGGAGAGAAAAGTGGAGCTCCAGAGACTTACGATTTATAGTTTCTAAACTGCCTTACCTTCGAAAGGAAGGAAAGAATGAAGGAGAAGAGAAGAGTGGAGCTCCAGAGATGTACGTTTTATAGTTTCTAAACTGCCTTACCTTCAGAAGGAAGGAAGGAGGAGAGAAGAGTGGAGCTTCAGAGACATATGTATAATAATAATAATGATGATGTAATAATATTATAATAGGATCATAAACTTGGATGGGCTCCCAAGGGCCATCCATCCTAACCCCTTCTGCCATAGAGGAAGGTGGCACCCAATCCTTCCCGACAGATTGAAGTCAATACGGACTTTAGGAGGGTCTCCCCAGTAAGAGAGACCCCTAGGACCACACCAAATAGGGCCCATGACCTTGGCGAGCCGTCAGAGAAGCCTGATTCCAGCAATTTTATTGATATTAATAACTGAAATGAGACTCTTGCCAAGGCGAAGAAGAGGCATCGAGGTTTATTAGCGATTCAGCTGAAGCGGATGCAATTGCAGTGATCATTCACATGCAAGCATAAAGAAATACATTTGATACAGCCATTTATATAGAGTTTTCAAAGTTGCAGAGTTCAAACTTCCCGCCCCAGCCTCCCTGCCGCCCTCCACTGCGATTGGACAATGGGCGGACAGCTGGAAGGTGGCCCTCCCACCCCCGGCGCCTCCGGACCAATAAGGAAGCTCCAGCGGTCCGCAGGGTCCAATGGGGAGGCTTCTGCCATCTAGCGGCATTAGCAAATCATAAAAGAGGGAGGCGGGATGAAAGGACACAAAGGAATCTATGAATGAATGTGAAAAAATAATGCCATGTGGCCGGCGAGACAAAGGGGAAATCTCAAGCCAGCCTGATCTATTGTGCTTTGAGTGGAATGAATCAACATGTGTAGACTGGGGTGACTGTTTCTTGGTGGAGATAGCTGAGTTAATCAGAGCGAAGGCAAAAGGTCTGGTACCTTTGTCCTTTGCAGAACTATACGTCACCATCCCTTGTTAGGGGGGGAGAGCATGCTCGATGTCAAGATGGCCATCCATCCCCTGCTTCAGAACATAGAATACCTTTGGAGAACCAGCCTCCTGAGAGCCTTGTGCGTTTTGTCCCATTGGTCACTCCATCCTGGCGCCATGGCCTCTCTCCATCCCTGCTTCTCTCTCTCTATCTATCTCTATCTCTCTTTCTTTCTCTCCTCCTGTCTTCTTCCTCCTTCCCTCCTTCAGAGCCTCTTTCAGCAGCTTGCCCCAAAAAGCCTGCCTGCCTCTGTCTTCCCTTTCGACCACCACCGCCTCTCTGGTTGTCTTGCGGGTCCGTCCGGACCGTTGTGCGTGCCCTCATTTTTCCCGCCGCCGTTTCACTCTTTTCTTCCCTTCTTCCTCCTCCTCCTCCTCTTCTTCGTTCCCTTCTTCTCTCCCCCCGCGCAGCCCCGGAGGCCCCCGTCATCGACACGCAGCGCACCTACGCCTACGACCAGATCTTCCTCTCCTGGCGCCTCCCGCAGCACTCCCCGCCCGCCTGGCACTACGCCGTGGAGTTCCGCCGCGCCGAGCCCAAGGGGAAGGCCCTCAAGCTCTGGCAGCGCCGAGAAGAAGTGCGCGGGACCAGCGCCGCCGTGGAGGTGGTCGAGGCCGGCGGGCTCGGGGCCGTCTACGTCCTGCGCGTCCGAGGGTGCAACAAGGCCGGCTTCGGGGAGTACAGCGAGGAGGTCTACCTGCACACCCCACCTGCACCAGGTGAGGCTGGGAGGCCGTCTGCCGGGAGGGATCGGGTGGCAAAATGGGGGTTGGACTGGGTGGCCCTCTTTGGGGGTGCCTTCCAATTCCCAATTCCAGGAGTCTATGATACTATCTATCTAACTATCCATCTATCCATCCCTTCGTCCATCCATCCGTCTATCCATCCCTTCGTCCATCCATCCATCCCTTCGTCCATCCATCCCTTCGTCCCATCCATCCATCCATCCCTGCATCCGTCCAATCATCCATCCATCCATCACTTCGTCCATCCATCCATCCATCCCATCCATCCATCCATCCCTTCATCCATCCATCCATCCATTTATCCATCCATCGCTTCATCCATCCATCCATCCCTTCATCCATCCAATCATCCATCCATCCATTGCTTTGTCCATCCATCCATCCCATCCATCCATCCCTTCATCCATCCATCCATCCATCCATCCATCGCTTCGTCCATCCCTTCATCCATCCAATCATCCATCCATCCATTGCTTTGTCCATCCATCCATCCCATCCATCCATCCCTTCATCCATCCATCCATCTATCCATCCATCCCTTCGTCCATCCATCAATCCCTTCATCCATCCATCCATCCATCTATCCATCCATCCCTTCGTCCATCTGTCCATCCATCCATCCATCCATCCATTCCTTCATCCATCCATCTATCCATCCATCCCTTCGTCCATCCAATCGTCCATCCATCCATTGCTTTGTCCATCCATCCATCCATCCCATCCATCCATCCCTTCGTCCATCCATCCATCCATCCATCCATCCATCCATCCTTCCGTCTATCTATCTATCTATCTATCTATCTATCTATCTATCTATCTATCCATCCATCCATCCATCCATCCATCCATCCTTCCGTCTATCTATCTATCTATCTATCTATCTATCCATCCATCCATCCATCCATCCATCCTTCCGTCTATCTATCTATCTATCTATCTATCTATCTATCTATCTATCCATCCATCCATCCATCCATCCTTCCGTCTATCTATCTATCTATCTATCTATCTATCTATCTATCTATCCATCCATCCATCCATCCATCCATCCATCCTTCCGTCTATCTATCTATCTATCTATCTATCTATCTATCCATCCATCCATCCATCCATCCATCCATCCATCCTTCCGTCTATCTATCTATCTATCTATCTATCCATCCATCCATCCATCCATCCATCCATCCATCCATCCTACTGTCTATCTATCCATCCATCTTCTTCTCTGCACGATTTTAACCATAGGCTTTTCATCTATCTTTCTTTCTATTTATCTTTCTGCTTTTCCTCTTATCTCATCTCTTGGGGAAGCTGAATGGCCATCTGCCGGGAGGGATTGGATTGGGCCTTTCTTGCTGGCCGAAGGGGGTTGGACTAGACATCCTTAGGGGATCCCTTCCATGCTACGATTCAGTGCGTTAATGCATATATATATATATATGTGTGTGTGTGTGTAAGGCGTTGTGGGGCCGTGTGGCATGTGCTTGGGCCTGACCCTGTCCCCTCTCTGTTGTGTCCGGCGGCAGTGCTGAACTTCTTCCTGGACAACCGCTGGGGCTTCAACCGGGAGCGGCTGGCCATCAGCAAGGACCAGCGGGCAGTGCGGAGCGTGCCGGGTCTGCCCATGCTGATGGCGGCCGAGCGGCTGATGACGGGCTGCCACCTCTCGGTGGACCTGGTCATCGGGGACGTGGCGGTCACCCAAGGGCGCAGCTACTGGGCGTGCTGCGTGGACCCCAGCTCCTACCTGGTCAAGGTGGGCGTGGGCCTGGAGAGCAAGCTGCAGGAGTGGTTCCAGGTGCCCCAGGACGTGGCCAGCCCCAGGTGAGCAGTCCTTACCATTACTATTATTATTACTATTATTAATAATAATCATATTTATTAACCTATCTACTATTACATATTATATTATTATATATTATTATTATTATTATAAAATTTATTATAAATAATAAATCATATTTATTAACATATCTACTATTACATATCTTATTATATTATTATTATTATTATTATTATTATAAACTTTATTATAAATAATACATCATATTTATTAACCTATCTACTATTACATATTATATTATTATATATTATTATTATTATTATAAAATTTATTATAAATAATAAATCATATTTATTAACATATCTACTATTACATATCTTATAATATTATTATTATTTTTCATATTTATTATTACTGACATATCTTTTATATATATTATATTTATTATTATTTCTCATGTATTATTATTACTATCTATTATTTTTATTGAAATTATTTATATTTATTACTAGTAGCAATATATTTATTATTATTTCTCATGTATTTATTATATTTATTATTATTTCTCATGTATTATTATTACTATCTATTATATATCTTATATTATTATATTTATTTTTTATTGAAATTATTTATATTTATTACTAGTAGCAATATATTTATTATTATTTCTCATGTATTATTATTACTAATATATCTATTATATCTCTTATATTATTATATTTCTGTTTATTGATATTATTTATATTTATTACTAGTAGCAATATATTTATTATTATTTCTCATGTATTTATTATATTTATTATTATTTCTCATGTATTATTATTATTAATATATCTATGATATATCTTATATTATTATATTTATGTTTATTGATATTCTTTATATTTATTACTAGTAGCAATATATTTATTATTATTTCTCATGTATTATTATTATTAATATATCTATGATATGTCTTATATTATTATATTTTATGTTTATTGAAATTATTTATATTTATTACTAGTAGCAATATATTTATTATTATTTCTCATGTATTTATTATATTTATTATTATTTCTCATGTATTATTATTATTAATATATCTATGATATATCTTATATTATTATATTTATGTTTATTGATATTATTTATTTTTATTACTAGTAGCAATATATTTACTATTATTTCTCATGTATTTATTATAATTATTATTATTTCTCATGTATTATTATTACTAATATATCTATTATATCTCTTATATTATTATATTTCTGTTTATTGATATTATTTATATTTATTACTAGTAGCAATATATTTATTATTATTTCTCATGTATTTATTATATTTATTATTATTTCTCATGTATTATTATTATTAATATATCTATGATATATCTTATATTATTATATTTATGTTTATTGATATTCTTTATATTTATTACTAGTAGCAATATATTTATTATTATTTCTCATGTATTATTATTATTAATATATCTATGATATGTCTTATATTATTATATTTTATGTTTATTGAAATTATTTATATTTATTACTAGTAGCAATATATTTATTATTATTTCTCATGTATTTATTATATTTATTATTATTTCTCATGTATTATTATTATTAATATATCTATGATATATCTTATATTATTATATTTTATGTTTATTGAAATTATTTATATTTATTACTAGTAGCAATATATTTATTATTATTTCTCATGTATTTATTATATTTATTATTATTTCTCATGTATTATTATTATTAATATATCTATGATATATCTTATATTATTATATTTTATGTTTATTGAAATTATTTATATTTATTACTAGTAGCAACATATTTATTATTATTTCTCATGTATTTATTATATTTATTATTATTTCTCATGTATTATTATTATTAATATATCTATTATATATCTTATATTATTATATTTATGTTTATTGATATTATTTATATTTATTATAAGTAGCAATATATTTATTATTATTTCTCATATATTATTATTACTAATATAAATAATATAAGATATAATATTATATCTTATATTATTATATATGTTTATTGATATTTATATTTATTATTAGTAGTAATATCTCTATTATTATTTCTCATGTATTATTATTACTAATATATCTATTATATATCTTATATTATTATATTTATGTTTATTGATATTATTTATATTATTAGTAGCAATATATTTATTATTATTTCTCATATTTCTTATTATTACTGACATATCTTTTATATATATTATATTAATTATTGTTTCTCATATTTACTATTATTACTAATATATCTATTATTATATACCTTATATTATTATTTCTCACATGTATTAGTATTATACATATTATATATATTGTTATTGTAATTATATTATTTATATTTATTATAATTAGTCATATTTATTATTAGCAATAATATATCCAAGGTAATAAGATATATCCATATCTTATTATTATATTTATTATTATTTCTCACATTTATTATTATTATTACTAATATATCTATTATTATTTCTCACATTTATTGTTATTATTACTAATGTATCTATTATTATATATCATTATAATATTATTATTATTTCTCACATTTATTATTATTATTACTAATATATCTATTATTATATATCATTATAATATTATTATTATTTCTCACATTTATTATTATTACTACTAATGTATCTATTATTATATATCATTATAATATTATTATTATTTCTCACATTTATTATTATTATTACTAATATATCTATTATTATTTCTCACATTTATTGTTATTATTACTAATGTATCTATTATTATATATCATTATAATATTATTATTATTTCTCACATTTATTATTATTATTACTAATATATCTATTATTATATATCATTATAATATTATTATTATTTCTCACATTTATTATTATTACTACTAATGTATCTATTATTATTCTCACATTTATTATTATTACTAATATAGTGTCTATTATTATATTATTTATATTTTTATATTTATTGTTATTATTTCTCACGTTTATTATTATTCATAATACATCTATTATTCTAGATTGCATCATATTATTGTTATTATTTCTCACATTTATTATTATTATTAGTAATATATCTATTATTATGTGTCTTGTTATTATATTATATTATTATTATTCTCACATTTATTATTGTTAATATATCTATTATTAAATATATCTCACTATTATATTTATTATTATTTCTCATATTTATTATTATTATTATTATTAATATTGGTATTATTATATATCTTTTGATTATTATTATTATTTAATTTGCCTTAGTTTGCATTCAAGGATGGTCACATTTAGTATTGTTAATATTTATTTATTTATTTATTTATTTATTTACTACGCTTATATACCGCAATTCTCAGCCTAATGGCGACTCATTGCGGTGTACAACATGGAAAAACAGGTGCAAAATACAACATACAAAAAATAATCCACAGTACATCATTATCAAAACATCTCATCAAAAACATCAATATAACTACAAGCCATTCCGAGTCGTCTCATCGCCAAGTTCACAATCCGATACCATTTCCGTTGTTCCATTCCTATGGTCGAGTTACCCGTCATTGCACTACTATTCAAATGCCTTCTCAAACAACCAGGTCTTTAACTTCCTGCGGAATATCAACAGGGAGGGGGCTAGTCTGATGTCCACGGGAAGGGCGTTCCACAGCCGAGGAGCCACCACCGAGAAGGCCCTGTCTCTCGTCCCCGCCAGCCGTGATTGAGAAGCAGGCGGGATCGAGAGCAGGGTCTCCCCGGAAGATCTCAAAGTCCTGGTGGGCTCATAGGCCGAGAGGCGGTCAGTTAGGTATCTTGGGCCGGAACCGTTTAGGGCTTTATAGGCCAACGCCAGCACCTTGAATTGAGCCCGGTAGCAGATCGGTAGCCAGTGGAGTTCGCGCAACAGGGGGGTTGTATGCTCCCTGCGCCCCACTCCTGTTATTATCATGGCTGCCGCACGTTGGACCAATTGGAGCTTCCAGGCTGTCTTCAAAGGCAACCCCACGTAGAGAGCGTTGCAGTAGTCTAAACGGGATGTAACCAGAGCATGGACTACCGTGGCCAAATCAGACTTCTCAAGATACGGGCGCAGCTGGCGCACAAGCCTAAGCTGTGCAAATGTTCCCCTGGTCACCGCCGAGACCTGGGGCTCTAGGCTCAGCGATGAATCCAGGATCACACCCAAGCTGCGAACCTGCGTCTTCAGGGGGAGTGCGACCCCGTCCAACAAAGGCTGTAACCCTATGCCCTGTTCGGCCTTACGACTAACCAGGAGTACCTCTGTCTTGTCTGGATTCAATTTCAATTTGTTCGCCCCCATCCAGACCGTCACAGCGGCCAAGCACCGGTTCAGGACCTCGACAGCCTCCTTAGTAGCAGGTGGGAAGGAGTGACAGAGTTGGACATCATCCATGTACAGATGACACCGTACCCCGAAACTCCGGATGATCTCACCTAGCGGCTTCATGTAGATATTAAACAGCATGGGGGACAGTATTGAGCCCTGTGGAACCCCACACGACAAGGGTTGTGGGGTTGAACAGGTGTCCCCCAATAACACCTTCTTGGACCGACCCTCCAGGAATGACCGAAGCCACTGCAAAACAGTACCTCCAAGACCCATCCCCACAAGACGTTCCAGAAGGATACCGTGGTCGACGGTATCGAAGGCCACTGAGAGGTCCAGGAGCACCAACAGGGACACACTCCCCCTGTCCAGCTCCCGGCGCAGATCATCCACTAAGGCGACCAAGGCTGTCTTGGTACCATGTCCCAGCCTAAAGCCAGACTGTGCCGGGTCTAGATAATCCGTGTCTACCAAGAATACCTGGAGTTGTGAGGCCACCACGCGTCCCAGGACTTTGCCCAAAAAGGGAAGATTGGAAACTGGCCGAAAGTTGTCGAATTGAGTGGGGTCCAGTGATGGTTTTTTCAACAGCAGTTTTATTATAGCTTGTTTTAAGCTCGCTGGAATTCTGCCTTCCCGAAGGGAGGCATTAACCACCACCGTTACCCACTCAGCCAATCCCCCTCTGGCCTCCTTCAGAAGCCAGGATGGGCAGGGGTCTAGGATGGACGTGGTAGGCCTCATTCCTCCAAGTATCTTGTCCACATCCTCGGGTTTCACCAATTGAAATGAATCCATCAAAACCGGACAAGCAGATGCTCGTGTTACATCCTCAGAGACTGCCCTTAAAATGGTGTCCAGACCAGAACGGATCAAAGCGACTTTGTCTGCAAAGAACCGAGCAAAAGCTTTGCAGCGAGAAGCCGAATTGTCAGGGCTCCCGCCTAAAGTGGCGGGATTTAAAAGGCCTCTGACAATCCGAAACAACTCAGCCGGACGGTTCTTTGCAGACGCAATAGTGGCCGCAAAGAAAGTTTTCTTAGCGGCTTTTATTGCCGCGGCATATGCCCTTAAAAAGGACACAAACCTTGTCGATTTGGCTCGCTCGGATCCGATCGCCACACACTCTCTAGTTCCCTCTTCCTTCGCTTCATCGCTGCCAGCTCCTCAGTAAACCAAGGAGCTGGTTTAGCTCGGCTACTTGAGAGGGGACGTTCCGGAGCGATCGTGTCAATTGCCCTAGTCATCTCCCCATTCCAGAGAGCGACCATGGCATCAACAGAATCACCTACCGAGGTGGTGGGAAAATCCCCAAGAGCCATCAGGAAACCGTCTGGATCCATAAGCCTCCTGGGGCGGACCAGCTTAATGGGTCCTCCACCTCTGCAGAGGTTAGGGGGCGCAGTGAGCCTAAATCTGACCAGGAAGTGGTCGGTCCATGGCAACGGAGAGATGGTCAACTCCTCCACACCGCCACCTTCTTCCCATCCCTGACAGAAAACCAAGTCCAATGTATGTCCAGCACAGTGGGTGGGGCCAGATACTTGTTGGGACAGCCCCATGGTTGCCATGGCAGACATGAAGTCCTGAGCCGCTCCTGAGAGGGTCGCCTCGGTGTGGACATTGAAGTCTCCCAGCACAAGGAGCCGTTGAGACTCCAATGCCAGGCTCGAGACCACCCCTGCTAGCTCAGGTAAGAAGACTGTAGTGCAGCGAGGTGGACGGTACACTAACAGAATCCCAGAATCTACCCTCAGGTGGACGCATTCAAAATTTGTTGACTGCGGGATGGGGCCCCTGGTCAGAGGGATGGAATCTCTATAGACCACTGCGACCCCGCCTCCCCGCCCTCCGGATCTCGGCTGATGCTGCACGGAGAAACCTGGTGGGCAAAGCTGGGTCAAATTCACGCCTCCAGCTTCGTCCAACCAGGTCTCCGTGATGCACGCCAGATCTGCCCGCTCGTCCAGGATTAGATCCTGGATGGTAGTAGTTTTTCCGTTGACAGATCTGGAGTTCAACAGCACCACCTTCAATCCAGAGGGACCGCTACCCCGGTTACACCAATTTACCATATTAGGAGACCTGTTTGGAATTACTAATGTAGTTGTGCGGTCCCTAGGCCGAATTAATGGTCTCCTTTTCCCGCCTCTCTGCCTCCCCACCACGACTTCTATGGGGGCCCCTCGGCTAGTGGAACACCTCCCCTCCTCAATGCTGCAGTCCATTTCCACGACCTTAATTTCTGTCCCTTTGTTGGTTGTTTGATTTGTTAAGGTGTTACTCTGCCATGTTCTTCCGTTCCCTATATCCCCCCCCCCCCCGGCCTTATAATTTCCCACAAGCTCCAGCCTGTCTCGTCCCGTGTCCCTTCCACAAACAATTAGCACCAAGGATAATAAATATAGGGAAGTAAGGGACCACATGAGTAGTGGTAGTAGTTTACGTGCACTGGAGCCGATCTTAAGGTGCAAGTTCTTAAGTGCAAGGAACCAAATCTGGCACTGAGCGCTACCTAAAGTGAGATTTCAAGTGCAAGTTCTTAAAGTGCAAGAAACCAGAGTCTAGCGCTAGGCGCTACCTAAAGTGCGGCATGGAGGGAATGGAGTAAGTTAAAGTGCTGAGTTGGAAGTAGCAGCAGTAGGACTCGGAAACAATAAAGTGCTATGCAAGGCAATTCATAAACAAATTGTAAACAATTCTGCAGAGTATTAATGACCAGGAATCATTGGTAAAGATTATTGTGGTTCACAATATAGACGATGGACAGTTGGTACCAATCGATGAATGGATCTTAGTCCTTCCGGAGATTGTTATATATATATCTCACTATTATATTTATTAGGCCTGGGTAACAACGGAAAAATTTGTTTCTAAAATCGATTCGTTTTTTGGGGTTTTTTGCGTTTCGTTATTTAAAATAATTACAAAATTTTCCTTTTAAAAAGTTCGATATTTACGAAATTTCGTAAATGTGAAAAAAATTACAAAACATTAACGAATCGATTTCCGAAACAATAACGAATCGATTCGTTAATGGCGGACGCGACCGCGAAATACGCTAAAAAACCTCCAAAACCTTCTGAAGCTTCCCTCTCCCTCTGTTGTTGACTGTTGATGTGATATTATATATTTTTTTCACTAATTAAACAAAAAACAACCATAAAACTTGCCTTAGACATGCGGAAATAATAACGAAACGACCTCAAAACAATAACGAAACGAATACAATAACGAAATACGAAGCATTTACAAAACGTATTTAAAAATTCATTTTTTAAAAAATTGCTCCAGAATGGTTTGTTATCGTTTTGTAATTAAAAAAATTAACGAATTATTAACGAATTACGAATTAACGAAACGAAACCGCCCAGCCCTAATATTTATTATTATTATTTCTCATATTTATTATTATTATTAATATATGTATTATTACATGTTGTATTATATTATTTAATTTGCCTTAGTTTGCATTCAGTGATGGTATTTCAGTGTCAATATCAAGTCAATACAGAGTATAGTTTTTGGGGGCCCGTTCGGGGTGCGCATTAGATTCGAGTCATGACCGTGTACACTACAGTATAGTTTTTGGGGGTCCATTCGGGGTGTGCATTAGATTTGAGTCATGACCGTGTACAGTATAGTTTTTGGGGATGTCCATTCGGGGTGCGCATTAGATTCGAGTCATGACCGTCTCCGTCTCCTCCTCGTTGCAGGTACGACCCGGACAGCGGCCACGACAGCGGAGCGGAGGACACCACGCTGGAGGCGTCTCCTCCCTTTGCCTTCCTGACCATCGGCATGGGCAAGATCCTGCTCTCGGCCTCTCGCGACCCGTCTTCGTGCACGGTGCCGCTTCCCCCGCGGGTGGGCATCTGCCTGGACTACGAGCGCGGGAAGGTCTCCTTCCTGGACGCCGTCTCCTTCCGCAGCCTCTGGGAGTGCGGCGTCGACTGCTCCGGCCCCGTCTGCCCCGCCTTCTGCTTCGTGGGCGGGGGCGCCCTCCACCTCCAGGAGATGGTGGCCGCGCGCCAGGAGCGCAAGGTCACCATCGGGGGGTTCGCCAAGATGGACTGAGACCCCCGCCCCAGCCCCCCACCCTGGCCGGAGGTCTCTGTCCTGGTGGCAACCAGCACGAGGGGGGCCCCCTCCCTCAGAAGAAGAAAGTCAACCCTTGGTCAGGCCGGCCGGCCGGGCGAGCGAGCGGGTGGGTGGGCAGGGGGCCAACCGAGGAGGGGTCTCCCACCCCCCACCCCGCTAGGAAGAAAGGACGACCCCCTTTGGGTCCGGGACTCGATATGTAGAAAGTTGCCGAAATGGGGGAAACGGGTGCGACCGACGCCGGCCCGACCCCAGAGGAGCCCCCTCGGGGGAAAAGATGTTGTTGTGTGCCATAGCCTTCTCCCCTTCTCTCTCTCTCTCCTTCCTTCCTTCCTTCTCTTCTTCCTTCCTCTCTTTCTCCTTACTATCTCTATCTATCTATCTATCCATCCTTCCTTCTTTCTCCCCTTCTTTCTCTCCTTCCTTCCTTCCTTCCTTCCTTTCTTCCTCTCTTTCTCCTATCTATCTCTATCTATCTATCTATCCATCCTCCCTTCTTTCTCTCCTTCCTTCCTTCCTTCCTTCCTTCCTCTCTTTCTCCTATCTATCATCTATCTATCTCTATCTATCTATCTATCTATCTATCTATCTATCTATCTATCCATCCTCCCTTCTTTCTCTTCTTCCTTCCTTCCTTCCTTCCTTCCTTCCTCTCTTTCATCTTACTATCTATCTATCTATCTATCTATCTATCTGTCGATCTATCCATCCTCCCTTCTTTCTCTCCTTCCTTCCTTCCTTCCTCTCTTTCATCTTACTATCAATCTATCTATCTATCTATCTATCTATCTATCTATCTATCTATCTATATCTACCTATCTATCTATCTATCTATCTATCTATCCATCCTCACTTCTTTCCCTTCCTTCCTTCTTTCCTTCCTTCCTTCCTCTCTTTCTCCTATCTCTCTCTCTCTCTCTATCTATCTATCCATCCTCCTTTCTTTCTCTCCTTCCTTCCCTCCTCCCTCCCTCCCTCCCTCTCTTTCACCTTACCATCTATCTATCTATCTATCTATCGATCGATCGATCGATCGATCGATCCATCCTCCCTTCTTTCTCTTCTTCCTTCCTTCCTTCCTTCCTCTCTTCCTCCTTATCTTCTATCTCTATCTATCTATCTATCTATCTATCTATCTGTCTATTCATCCTCCTTTATTTCTCTCCTTCCTTCCTCTTCCCTTACTATCTGTCTATCTGTCTATCTGTCTATCTATCTATCTATCTATCACCCATCCTCCATTCCTTCCCTCCTTCATCCTTTCTTTCTTTCTCTTCTTCCATCCTTCCTCCCGCCCTCCCTCCCTTCCTCTCTTTCTCCTTATCTTCTATCTATATCTATCTATCCATTCTCCTTGATTTCTCTCCTTCCTCTCCCCTTACCATCTATCTACCTATGCATCTATCATCTATCTATCTATCTATCTATCTATCTATCATCTATCTATCCATCCATCCACCCTCCATTCTTTCCCTTCCTCATCCTTTCTTCTCTCTCTCTTCTTCTCCTTCTTTCCTTCTTCTTCCTTCCTCTTTCATTCTTTCTCTCTCTCCTTCCTTCCTTCTCTCTCTCTTCTTCTCCTTTTTTCCTTCTTTAATTCTTTCTCTCCTTCCCTCCTTCCTTCCTCCTTTCCTCCTGTCTCTTCTTCCCTCCTGAATTCTTCCTCTCTCTCTCTTCTCCCCTTCCTTTCTTCTCCTCCTTCTTTCCATGTGGGACGTGCCCCCCAATCGAGGGGTGGCCATGGGGCAGCCAGCCGGGACGGGCGTGTGTGTGTGTTGATGCATGGGGAATTTGGGGATCTTTTCTAATGGCTTGCTCCCATATTGTTTTATTCCAAAATCCAAGGACGGCCCCATTTTCGGATTTTGCAAAACGGGAAAGAAAAGAAAGAAAACCTTGGCTGAGTTTCGGAGGATTTGTTTGATTCTTTTGTTGCAATGCCTATTAAAAAAAACGAATGGCGGATTGCAACCCGGTCTGGTTGGAAATGTGTGTGTGCAATGCCTGGGAATCCATGTGCAGGTGGAATTGCAGGTGGAAAAGCCAAAATCAGGAAACACAAAATTTGCAAAACTTGGTGAATTTGCAAAAAGGTGAGGCTGCAATCCGGGCACCGGCCAGTAGATGGCAGGCTTTCCTCATTCCCTGGGAATTTTTGTAAACACAGAGATGCTGCAAGATGCAAACTTTTTGCATCTCTCTCTCTGCAAAGGATGGAGGAAGTGGACCACTGGCAAAAGCTGAGCAGCAATAATCTATTTTTTTTTCACCCAAAAGGAGGAAGCTTTAAGATGAAGGCTTTATGTGTTTGCTTCCCCGAAATGGGTTTTAACAGCATTTGGGTTTACAGTTGTGCAAATACATAAAGACAAGGAGGAAGCAAGGACACAAATGTCTTTGGACTTCATGCAAATCGACAGCCTTCGCGGTGGCATGCTTGCACTCGACTGAGCGTGGCCTCCCTCGCAGGATTGGTTTGAAGCCATGCGAAACGCCTTTTGTCTCCTTAGTGCAACTCCCACAGCCCCCAGACAGCATTTGCACCTCCTCCCTTATATGGCTGGATGGCCATCTGTCGGGAAGTCTTTGATGGTGCTTTTCCTGCCTGGCAGAATGGGGTTGGGCTAGATGGCCCTCTTTGGGGTCTCTTCCAAGCCTAGGAGCCTAAAATAATATTAATAATATATTGTCGAAGGCTTTATAATATTAATAATGATGATGGTCATATTACTCTGATGTTATATTATTATTTGACTGACACAAAAACACAGTTTGACACAGCAAACGAGAAACATATGCTGGATTTCGTATATTATTATATTATATAATATATTAATTATAATGCTGGCTTTCATATATTATATTATTATATAATATATTAATTATATTTATATTATATTTTATTATTATATAATATATTAATTATATTTATATTATATTTTATTATTATATAATATATTAATTATATTTATATTATATTTTATTATTATATAATATATTAATTATAATGCTGGATTTTGTATATTATACTATACTATAACATCTTAATTATAATGCTGGCTTTCATATATTATATTATTATTTTATTGTTATATATTATATTATTTATATTTATATTATTTTATTATATATTAATTATAATGTTGGCTTTTGTATATTATATTGTTATTTTATTATTATATAATAGATTGTTTATATTAATATTATTATATTTAATTATTTTATTATATAATATATTAATTATAATGCTGGCTTTCATATATTTTATTATTTTATTATTATATAATATATTATTTATATTAATAGTATTATATTTAATAATTTTATTATATAGTATATTAATTATAATGCTGGATTTTGTATATTATATTATTATTTTTATTATATGATATAATAATTATATTATAATATATTATTATACAATATATTAATTATAATGCTGGAGTTCATATATTATTATATAATATATTAATTATAATGCTGGATTTCATATATTATATTATTGTTTTATTATACAATATATTAATTATATTAATATTATTATTTAAAATTATATTATTATTATTATATAATGCATTAATTATAATGCTGGCTTTCGTATATTTTATTATTTTATTATATAATATAGTAATTATATTAATAGTATTATATTATTATATTAATTATAATACTAGTTTTCATATATTATTTTATTATACAATATATTGTTTATATTAATATTATTATATTTTATTATTTTATTATTATATAATATATTAATTATAATGCTGGCTTTTGTATATTTTACTATTATTTTATTATTATATAATATAGTATTTATATTAATAGTATTATATTATTATATTAATTATAATGCTGGCTTTCATATATTATATTATTATTTTATTATTATATAATATATTGTTTATATTAATATTATTTTATTATTTTATTTTATTATATAATATATTAATTATAATGCTGGCTTTTGTATATTTTATTACAATTTATTTTTATATAATATATTATTTACATTAATAGTATTATATTATTATATTAATTATAATGCTGGATTTCGTATATTATATTATTATTATATTATTATATAATATATTATAATGCTGGATTTCATATATTATATGATATATTTAATTATTATATGATATATTAATTATCTTAACATTATTATATTATGTTATATTATTATTATTAATGCTTAATAATAATAATAATTAATGCTTACTTTACTTACTTATTATTAACGACTTTGCTATGTGCCATAGAAAAGAGTAGGAAAGGATTCAGGGAAAGGCAGTGGGCGGTGTCATGCATATTCCATACCAGTGAAGAGAGTAAGGAACACTGGGATGTCTGTGGTGGTGAATTCTCCCCCAACCCCTCTCTCTAGTATGTTTAGTTCCTGTGTGTTGTAGCAAAGAATAGGAAAGAGTTCTGGGAGAGGCAGTGGGCAGGGTCATGCAAATTCCACACCACTGAAGAGAGCAGGAAACACTGGGATGCCTGTGGTGGTGAATTCTCCCCCGATCCCTCTCTCTATTATGTTTAGTTCCTGTGTGTTGTAAAAAAGAATAGGAAAGGGTTCAGGGAGAGGCAGTGGGCGGGGTCGTGCAAATTCCACACCACACCAATGAAGCGAGTAAGGAACACTGGGATGCCTGTGGTGGTGAATTCTCCCCCAACCCCTCTCTCTAGTATGTTTAATTCCTGTGTGTCGTAGAAAAGAATAGGAAAGGGTTCAGGGAGAGGCAGTGGGCAGGGCCATGCAAATTCTGCACCAGTGGAGAGAGTAAGGAACACTAGGATGTCTGTGGTGGTGAATTCTCCCCCAACCCCTCTCTCTAGTTGTAGAAAAGAATAGGAAAGGGTTCTGGGACATGCAGTGGGCGGCGTCATGCAAATTCCACACCAGTGGAGAGAGTAAGGAACACTGGGATGTCTGTGGTGGAGGAAAAATAGAAAACCTAGGATGGAATTGTCCCCGAACGAAAGCCTTCCCTTGAGAGGTGGACAATGTGGAGGCCGGAGCTCATCTGCACATATTTCCAGTTTTATTATGTGTATAGTTTTTGATAGATGTTCTCCAGTGGAACCCACTGCAAAAACAAAAACATGCGCCAAGTGTTTTCGTATACACAGACCTGCGTCTCCGCCCTCCTCGTAAACGGGATCCAGTCGAACGGGAAGAGAAAAAAAATGTTTTAAGAGGGAGGGAGAGGGACTTGGAGGAAGGACGAGGAAGTGGAGAAGAATAACTTCAGAGCATCCCATAAACCGGTTGCAGAGATGGACATCAGAACCAGTTATGGCAGTGAAACGTCATGGCCATCTGTCAGGAAGGCTTTGATGGTGTCCTTCCTCCCTTTGTGGCAGAAGGGGGTTGGACTGGATGGCCTCTGGGAGTCTCTTCTAAATCTAGAATTCTGTTATTTTACTATTAGTAGTAGTATTATGGAGAAGAGAGGCTTGATGGCCATCTGTTGGGAAGGTTTTGATGGTGTCCTCCATTTGTGGCAGAAGGGGGTTGGACTGGATGGCCTCTGGGAGTCTCTTCTACATCTAGAATTCTATTATTTTACTATTAGTAGTAGTATTATGGAGAAGAGAGGCTTGATGGCAGTCTGTTGGGAGGGCTTTGATTGTGTCCTTCCTCCCTTTGTGGCAGAAGGGGGTTGGACTGGATGGCCTCTAAGGGTCCCTTACAACTCTAGGATTCTATTATTATTAGTAGTAGTAGTGGGAGTAGTATTATGTAGAGGAGAGGCTTGATGGCCATCTGTTGGGAAGGCTTTGATGGTGTCCTTTGTTGCAGAAGGAGGTTGGATTGGATGGCCTCTGGGGGTCTCTTCTAACTCTAGGATTCTATAGTTCTATTATTACTATTACTATTGGTATTACTATTTTATTATTATTTTTGAGAGGCTGGATGGCCATCTGTTAGGAGGGCTTTCATGGTGTCCTTCCTTCTTTTGTGGCAGAAGGGTTTCGGACTGGATGCCCTTTGGAGATGTCTTCTAACTCTAGGATCTATAGTTCTATTATTATTATTATTGTTATTACTATTACTATTGGTATTACTATTTTATTATTATTATTGAGAGGCTGGATGGTCATCTGTTAGTAGGGCTTTCATGGTGTCCTTCCTTCTTTGGCAGAAGGGGGTTGGACTGGATGCCCTTTGGGAGTGTCTTCCAACTCTATTATTATTATCATTTGAAACACAACAAGATGAGTCTACAGCAGACAAGATCACTCTGCTCACGATTATTATTATTATTATTATTATTATTATTATTATGGAAAGACTGGATGACCATCTGTTAGGAGGGCTTTCATGGTGTCCTTCCTTCTTTGGCAGAAGGGGGTTGGACTGGGTGCCCTTTGGGAGTGTCTTCCAACTCTATTATTATTATTATTATTATTATTATTATGGAGAGACTGGATGGCCATCTGTCGGGAGAGCTTTGATGGTGTCCTTCCTTCTTTGGCAGAAGGGGGTTGGACTGGATGCTCTTTGGGAGTGTCTATTATTATTATTATTATTATTATTATCATCATCATCATCATTTGAAACACAACAAGATGAGTCTACAACAGACAAGATCACTCTGCTCATGATGATGATGATGATTATTATTATTATTATGGAAAGACTAGATGACCATCTGTTAGGAGGGCTTTCATAGTGTCCTTCCTTCTTTGGCAGAAGGGGGTTGGACTGGATGCCCTTTGGGAGTGTCTTCCAACTCTAGGATTCTATTATTATTATTATTATTATTATTATTATTATTATTATTATGGAGAAACTGGATGGCCATCTGTCGGGAGAGCTTTGATGGTGTCCTTCCTACTTTGGCAGAAGGGGGTTGGACTGGATGCCCTTTGGGAGTGTCTTCCAACTCTAGGATTCTATTATTATTATTATTATTATTATTATTATTATGGAAAGACTGGATGGCCATCTGTTAGGAGGGCTTTCATGGTGTCCTTCCTTCTTTGGCAGAAGGGGGTTGGACTGGATGCCCTTTGGGAGTGTCTTCCAACTCTAGGATTCTATTATTATTATTGTTGTTGTTGTTATTGTTGTTGTTATTATTATTGTTATTATTATTATTATTATGGAGAGACTGGATGGCCATCTGTGGGGAGAGCTTTGATGGTGTCCTTCCTTTCTTTGGCAGAAGGGGGTCGGACTGGATGCCCTTTGGGAGTGTCTTCCAACTCTAGGATTCTATTATTATTATTATTATTATTATTATTATTATTATTATTATGGAGAGACTACCCAGTCTCCATAATAATAATAATAATAATAATAATAATAATAATAATAATAATAATAGAATTATTGATGGCCACCCGGCCATTTGTCGGGAGAGCTTTGATGGTGTCCTTCCTGCCAGGCAGAAGCGGCTTCAGATGGGTGGCCCCTTCCAGCTCTGTACCGCAGTCAAAACGGCATCATCTGCATATCCACGCCGCTGTTTCCTTTTGCCTGCGCCGACTGGGAAGCGCAATATTAATTCCCTTCCTTTTGCTAGAACCTGTTTTTTCTTCCATTGGAGTGTATGGGAAATCGAAGGGCTTCAAAGCTGTTTGGCTTCCCAGTGGGACAACGTGGCAAGTCACCGCGCCACTGCCGACACAAAAAGCCCTTTCAGGCGTCACCTTTGCTCCACCGCCCTCCCTCCCGCCCTTCCCTCTCACCTTTATTTTCCTTTCCCACTCCTCTCGGACAACAGCTGCCAATTCAAATAATATTCGGTTTCATTTCCTCATTTTTTCTTGGCAGAGTGTTTGCCCATCCGAGGCTCAAGGAGTCGGTTCGAGAGGGCCGTGGGCGCCATCACTCACGCAATGCAAACCTTTCACGGGTGGCCTTTTACTACCATACGAAAGCAAAGCAGCATTGGCACCATCGGGGACCGGGGCTTCCTCTTCCTCCAATACTTTAACCTTTCTTTTGCCAAATATGCCAACCAAAGAGTTTGAGTCATACGAAAGCAAAGGGGCATTGGCACCATCATTTCTCTCCCTTCACTTCTTTAACCTTTCTTTGGCCAAATATGCCAACCAAAGCGTTTGAGTCGTACGAAAGCAAAGGGGCATTGGCACCATCGGGTCCCAGGGCTTCCTCTCTCTTTAATTCTTTAACCTTTCTATTACCAAATATGCAAACCAAAAGCGTTTGAGTCATAGGAAAGCAAAGGGGCATTGGCACCATCATTTCTCTCCCTCCACTTCTTTAACCTTTCTTTTGCCAAATATGCCAACCAAAGCGTTTGAGCCATACGAAAGCAAAGGGGCATTGGCACCATCGGGGCCCGGGGCTTCCTCTCCCTTCACTTCTTTAACCTTTCTTTGGCCAAATATGCCAACCAAAGCGTTTGAGTCATACGAAAGCAAAGGGGCATTGGCACCATCGGTGACCAAGGCTTCCTCTCCCTTCACTTCTTTAACCTTTCTTTCACCAAATATGCCAACCAAAGCGTTTGAGTCATAGGAAAGCAAAGGGGAATTGGTACCATCGGGACCCAGGGCTTCCTCTCCCTTCACTTCTTTAACCTTTCTTTCGCCAAATACGCCAACGAAAGCGTTTGAGCCATACGAAAGCAAAGGGGCATTGGCACCATTGGGGACCGGGGCTTCCTCTCCCTTCACTTCTTTAACCTTTCTTTCGCCAAATATGCCAACCAAAGCGTTTGAGTCATACGAAAGCAAAGGGGCATTGGCACCATCGGGTCCCGGGGCTTCCTCTCCCTCCAATTCTTTAACCTTCCTTTTGCCAAATATGCCAACCAAAGAGTTTGAGTCATACGAAAGCAAAGGGGCATTGGCACCATCATTTCTCTCCCTTCACTTCTTTAACCTTTCTTTGGCCAAATATGCCAACCAATGCATTTGAGTCATACGAAAGCAAAGGGGCATTGGTATCATCGGGGACCGGGGCTTCCTCTTCCTCCAATTCTTTAACCTTTCTTTTGCCAAATATGCCAACCAAAGAGTTTGAGTCATACAAAAGCAAAGGGGCATTGGCACCATCTGAGCCCGGGGTGTCCTCTTCCATCACTTCTTTAACCTTTCTTTGGCCAAATATGCCAACCAAAGAGTTTGAGCCATACAAAAGCAAAGGGGCATTGGCACCATCGGGTCCCAGGGCTTCCTCTCCCTTCACTTCTTTAACCTTTCTTTTGCCAAATATAAAGCCTTTGACACATTTTCTGACCGCGAGCTCTAGGAATTCCCTATCAAGTTATGACCTTCCGCAAATATATCCATCAAAAGCCCCTAAAGAACACATATTGGGCCCAAGAACCCTAGGAATTCCCCATAAGACTATGGCCTGAACATGGAAGCATTGAAGAGTTTGCAGAAATATGGGAAACGATTGTACTTGTGTCTCTCTGGAGGTTTGGAAGCACTACAGGGCCCATCCTCGCTTAGACACCCAGCCAGTGGATGATGGGCTATGCGGTGACTGTGCCGAAGCTGCAAAAATGCCCGCCTTTGCAGCGTCAAGGGCCTCTATCAGTGTTTGCTTTCTCAACCGTTGAATCGTCAACTTGGGAAACATATTTGGTGTTGGATCCCGACCAACTTTTTGCAAGATCGAGGAAACGGATCGGCATCGAAGTTGGCGCCGGTCCACTCGTGTGTTGGCATAAACAAAAGTCCTCGTTCTATTATTATATTAGACTCAATTGGGCATAGGTCGTGGCATATTAGGTCCCCCCTTTTGCACCAGCTTATTTTCTGACTCTCGTTATGCTGGTGGACTACAACTCCCATCACCCTGGGTCAAACCCACCCGACTATGTTGTCCAGGACACATCTGTATTCTAGTTTTAGTCCAGATCCATTGCTGGCAGGGTTTCAGAGGGCTCTTTCATTGTGTGTGAACTACAACTCCCATCACCCTGCATATGGGCATACTGCAATTCCACATGGGCATAGGTCATGGCACATGAGCTATGCCCAATTGGTCATGTGCCAAGCTGGTCCCCCCTTTAGCACCAGCTTATTTTGTGGCTCTCGTTATGTGAGCAGACTACAACTCCTATCGTCCTTGGTCAAATCTCCTCAACTATGTTGGCCAGGACGCATCTGCATGCCAATTTTTGGTCCAGGTAATATGTGGGTGGACTACAACACCCATCACCCTGGGTCAAACCCCCTCGACTATGTTGGCCAGGATGCATCTGCATGCCAATTTTGGTCCAGATGAATTGTTGACGGAGTTTCACGGGGCTCTTTGATTGTGGGTGAACTACAACTCCCATCACCCTGCATATGGGTGTACTGCAATGCCAATTGGACATAAGTCACGGCACATTAAGTCCTCCCTTTTGCACCAGATTATTTCATGGCTCTTGTTATGTGGGCAGACTACAACTCCCATCATCCTGAGTCAAACCCTCTCGACTATGTTGGCCAGGACGCATCTGCATGCCAATTTTTGGTCCAGATAATATGTGGGTGGACTACAACACCCATCATCCTGGGTCAAACTCCCTCAACTATGGTGGCCAGGATACATCTGCATGCCAATTTTGGTCCAGATCCATTGTTGACGGAGTTTCACAGGGCTCTTTGATTGTGGGTGAACTACAACTCCCACCACCCTGCATATGAGTGTACTACAATTCCTATTGTGCCAGGTTTAGTCCAGATCCACTGAATGGAGGAAAATCTTAGAAAATACATAGATGCAAAATGACTACAACTCCCATCACTCTACATACAGGTGTACTGCAATTCCAATTGGGCATAGGTCACGGCACATTAGGTCCTCACTTTCGGACCAGCTTATTTCATGGCTCTCGTTATGTGGGCGGACTACAACTCCCATCATCCTGAGTCAAACCCTCTCAACTATGTTGGCCAGGATGCATTTGCATGCCAATTTTGGTCCAGATCAATTGTTGATGGGGTTTCACGGGGCTCTTTGATTGTGGGTGAACTACAACTCCCATCACCCTGCATATGAGTGTACTACAATTCCTATTGTGCCAGGTTTGATCCAAATCCATTACTGGTATTCTCCGAATGGGGGGAATATCTTGGAAAATACATAGATACAAGATTATGATTGTTATTATTATGGAGAGGAGAGTGTTGTTGTTGTTGTTGTTGTTGTTGTTATCAACAACAACAATAACAACAACAATCAAATGTGGAAGCATAGAACTGACCCATTTTAAATACCAGCGGTGTTTGGGGGAGACTCCATGATACTCCATGTGTTTGCATGGATCTAGGTGAACTACAACTCCCATCACCCTGGGTGGTGATGGGAGTTGTAGTTCACCTAGATCCATGCAAACACATACATCACATCCATACGATTTTTTGCCTTATTATTTTACGGATAAGACGGAAAAGCTGGATGTGTCACGGCTGCGTCATAGGTACATGTTCGACATGTGACGGGCATGTTTGGTGGCCTCGGTCAGCGTGACGCCAGCGCCGCATCCGTTCCCATGCGCGGACTCTCGCTTCCTCCTCCTCCTCGCCCCAAAAGCAAAGCCTGACACACCTTAAGACGTCGTCGACGCGGATGCCTTTATTGTGAAAAGTTTCATAAATAAGACATTTTCTTCCCCCTTCCTTCTTTTGTGGCCGCGCCCTGATTGCCGCCCGAGCCTCGTCCATACGCATCGCAAATCTGGAATTGACGGCAAGTGCGGACACAGACGATTCTGGGGTGCGCATTTCAAATTTGCGGAATCCCTTTAATGTTTTCCAATCTGTTCCTTCATGCATCCAAGTCGGGCTCCTCAGGAACTGCCGTAGCGGTGGAAGGGACCCCCAAAGGCCATCCATCCCAATGAAAGACACAATCAAAGCCCTCCCGACAGATGGCCATACAGCTTCTGTTTACAGCTCTCCAGAGAAGGAGATTGATTAGATAGGTAGCATCCTAGCATTGGAAGAGACCCCAAAGAACATCCAGTCCAACCCCATTCTGTTGATATGAAAGACATAATCAAAGCCCTCCTGACAGATGGCCATCCAGCCTCTGCTTACAGCTCTCTAGAGAAGGAGATAATTAGATAGATGGATAGATAGATAGATAGATAGATAGAATCCTAGTGTTGGGAGGGACCCCAAGGACCATCCAGTCCAACCTGTCATTATGGAAGACACAATCAAAGCCCTCCCAACAGATGGCCATCCAATCTCTACTTACAGTTCTTCAGAGAAGGTGATAGATTAGATAGAGAGATAGAGAGATAGATAGATAGAATCCTAGTGTTGGGACCCCAAGGACCATCCAGTTCAACCTTATTCTGCCATTAAGGAAGACACAATCAAAGCCCTCCTGACAGATGGCCATACAGCCTCTATTTACAGCTCTCCAGAGAAGGGGATTGATTCGATAGGTAGCATCCTAGCATTGGAAGGGACCCCAAAGACCATCCAGTCCAACCCCATTCTGTTGATATGAAAGACATAATCAAAGCCCTCCTGACAGATGGCCGTCCAGCCTCTGCTTACAGGTCTCCAGAAAAGATTAATTAGATAGAGAGAGAGAGAGAGAGATGGTGATAAATTAGATAGATAGATAGATAGATAGATAGATAGAATCCTAGTGTTGGGAGGGACCCCAAGGACCATCCAGTCCAACCCCATTCTGTCGTTATGAAAGACACAATCAAAGACCTCTTGACAGATGGCCATCCATCTTCTTCTTACATCTCTCCGGAGAAGGAGATAATTAGATAGATAGAGAGATAGAGAGATAGATCAATAGACAGAGACCCCAAGGACTATCCAATCCAACCCTATTCTGCCATTAAGGAAGACACAATCAAAGCCCTCCTGACAGATGGCCATCCAGCCTCTGTTTACATCTCTCCTGAGGATAATTAGATGGATGGATGGATGGATGGATGGATAGATAGATAGATAGATAGATAGATAGATAGATAGATAGAATCCTAGTGTTGGGAGGGACTCCAAAGACCATCCAGTCCAACCCCATTCTGTCATTAAAGACACAATCAAAGACCTCTAGACAGATGGCCAGCCATCTTCTTACATCTCTCCAGAGAAGGAGATAATTAATTAATTAATTAATTAATTAGATAGATGGATGGATGGATGGATAGATAGATAGATAGATAGATAGATAGATAGATAGATAGATAGAATCCTAGTGTTGGAAGGGACCCCATGGACCATCCAGTTCAATCTTATTAAGGAAGACACAATCAAAGCCCACCTGACAGATGGCCATACAGCCTCATCTTACAGCTCTCTAGAGAAGGAGATAATTAGATTGGTAGATAGATAGATCGATAGATAGTGTTGGAAGGGACGCCAAGGACCATCCAGTTCAAACCTATTCTGCCTTTAAGGAAGACACAATCAAAGCCCTCCTGATAGATGACCATCCAGTCTCTGTTTACAACTCTCCAGAAAAGGAGATAATTAGATATTGATTGATTGATTGATTGATAGACAGACTCCTAGTGTTGGAAGGGACCCCAAGGACCATCCTGTTCAAGTATTATTCAACCCTATTCTGCCATTAAGGAAAGCACAATCAAAGCCCTCTTGACAGATGGCCATCCAATCACAGATATGATAGATAGACGCACTGTTTTATAATTTAAGATTTGGAAGGGACCCCAAGGGCCCTCCCATTCAACCTCATTCTGCCATTAAGGAAGGCACAATCAAAGCCCTCCAGACAGATGGCCATCCATCTGATTTGAAATGGATTATTGAGACTTCTTGGATATTTCTATCTGGGGAATCAGCTTTCAATCTTAGTAGTAAACAGAGCTCTTCGTTTGAGAGATTAGGTCTTGGGGAGGCCCTTCAAAGTTCGGACTAAAACCCGGAGCCCTCAAAAAAGAGAAGGGTGGCCCTAGGAATCCCTGACTTGACACATTCCTCCCCATTTGTAATATAAATAAAATTATTATTATTATTATTATTATTATTATTATTTCCATGCAGAAGCCAGTGAAAGGCGTGTATCATGAGATCGTCTACGTATAGTAGCAACGAGGTAATATCACTATTGGAGAAATCTAATGGCTAGGGTGCGTTGTGGGAACTGGAAAGTCTCGGGCTCTTTGCACCTATTGCTGTCTGGGTCTGTTGGGGTCTAGGTGAGATTCCAGTGGCAGGGAGTTCCACCAGTTCATCGTGTCGCCTTCGAGGATGTGGCCGGCTTTGCAAAGAAGTCTATCACGTCTTCCTTGCCGTGAGAACCCCATTTTGACCCACTGGGACAAGAGGGTTGACGCAAGGGTCACTGGTCAAGTCCCGGCTGTTTTGACCCCACTGACCCTTGGGATGACCCCTTGACCAGCCGCCCCCAAGGGCCGCCCCCTACAGGTTGTTGTTGGCCATCACAGGATTGGTGTAGGAAAAGCCGCTGGTGCCGTTTCTGGGGAGCGTCTGCGGAGGGAACGAAAAGAAGGCAGTCAGTATCAGAGAATCAGGTAACCCAAGATGGGAAAGAAAGGAAGACAGGAGTAAATTGGAATGAAGATGGAAGGAAAGGGAAAAAAGGAAGATGAGAAGGAAGAAAGAGAAAGAGATGGATGGAGGATACAAAGAAGGTAACGAAAGGAAGACAGGGGTAAATTGGAAGGAAGGAAAAGAAAAAAAGAAGAGTATGAGAAGGAAGAAAGGAGATAGATGGAGGATACAAAGAAAGGGTGAAAAGACGGAAGGAAAGGAAGGAGGATGGGAGGAAGGAAAGGATAGGAAGAAAGAAAGGGAAGAAAGGAAAAGAAGAAAGAAAGGAAAGAGGAAAGAAGAAATGGGAGAGGAAAAGAAAAAAGGATGAGAAAGAAGAAAGGAAAAGATGGAAGTAGAAGGTAAGAAAAGAGGAAGGAAGAAAAGGAAGGAAGGGATGAGAAGGAAAATAGATGGGTGGAGGATACAAAGAAGGTAAGGAAAGAGGAAGGAAGAAAATGAAAGGAAAGGGATGGAATAGAAAGAAAAGAGGGTGGGAGAGAGGAAGAGATGGGAAGAAGGAAAGGGAAGGAAGAGGGAAGGAAGGAAAAGAAGAGAGAGGTAAAAGAAAAAAGGATGAAAAAGGAGAAGGAAGACAAAAAGAAGGTTAGAAAAGAAGAAGAAAAGAGGAAGGAAGGAAGGAAAAGATGTGAATAAAGAAAATGAAGAAAGGGAAGGAAAGAAAGAGATAAGAGGAAAAGAAAAAAGGGATGAGAAAGAAGATGGAAGATTAAAAGAAGGTAAGAAAAGAGGAAGAAAAGGAAAGGAGGGTGGGAGGGAGGAAAGAAAAGACGGGAAGAAAGAAAATGAAGGAAGAGAGAATGAATGAAAAGAAGAAAGGGATGAAAGAGGAAAAGAAAAAAAGGACAAGAAGGAAAATAGATGGGTGGAGGATACAAAGAAGGTAAGAAAAGAGGAAGGAAGAAAATGAAAGAGGTGAAATGGAAAGAAAAGAGTGTGGGAGAGAGGAAGAGATGGGAAGAAAGAAAAGGAAGAGGGAAGGAAGGAAAAGAAGAAAGGAAAAAAAGAAAGAAGGTAAAAGAGGTAAAAGAAAAAAAGGATGAAAAAGGAGAAGATGGAAGACAAAATGAAGGTAAGAAAAGAAGAAAGGACATGGAGGATACAAAGAAGGTAAGAAAAGAAGGAAGGAAAGGAGGGAGGGAGGAAAAGGAAAAAAGCATGAGGAGGTAAAAAAGAGAAGATGGAAGATCGAAAGAAGGTAAGAAAAGAGGAAATAAAAGTAAAGGAGGGAGGGAGGAAAAGATCGGAAAAAAGAAAAAGAAAGAAGAGGGAAAGAGGGAAGGAAGGTAAAGAGGAAGAGTTGAGAGAGGAAAAGGAAAAAGAGGATGAGAAGGAAGAAAGGAAATGAGGGATACAAAGAAGGTAAGAAAAGAAGGAAGGAAAGGAGGGAGGGAGGAAAAGGAAAAAAAGCATGAGAAGGTAAAAAAGAGAAGATGGAAGAGTGAAAGAAGGTGAGAAAAGAGGAAAGAAAAAAGTAAAGGGGGGAGGAAAAGATTGGAAAAAAGAAAAAGAAGGAAGAGGGGAAAAGGGAAGTAAGGAAAAGAAAGGAAGGAAAGGATGAGAGAGGAAAAGGAAAAAGAAGATGAGAAGGAAGAAAAGAAATGAGGGATACAAAGAAGGTAAGAAAAGAAAGAAGGGAGGGAGGGAGGAAAAGGGGAAAAAAGCATGAGAGGGTAAAAAAGAGAAGATGGAAGGTGAGAAAAGAGGAAAGAAGAAAAGTAAAGGAGGGAGGGAGGAAAAGATTGGGAAAAAGAAAAATTAGAAAGTCGGAAGGAAGGAAAAGAAAGGAAGGAAAGGATGAGAGAGGAAAAGGAAAAAGAGGATGAGAGGAAAGAAAGAAAAAGAAAGAAAGAAAGAAAGAAAGAAAGAAAGAAAGAAAGAGGAAGCTGGAAGAAGGTAAGAAAAGAGGAAGGAAGGAAGAAAAGGGAGGGAGGAAAAGGAAAAAAGCATGAGAAGGTAAAAAAGAGAAGATGGAAGAGTGAAAGAAGGTGAGAAAAGAGAAAAGAAGAAAAGTAAAGGAGGGACGGAGGAAAAGATTGGAAAAAAGAAGGAAGAGGGAAAGAGGGAAGGAAGGGATGAGAGAGGAAAAGGAAAAAGAGGTTGAGAAGGAAGAAAGGGGAAGCTGGAAGATAGAAAGAAGGTAAGAAAAGAGGGAGGAAGGAAGAAAAGAAAAGGAGGGAGGGAGAAAGGAAAAGAAGAAAGAAAGAAAGAAAGAAAGAAAGAAAGAAAGAAAGAAAGAAAAGACCCCAGAGGCCATCCAGTCCAACCCCCTTCTGCCATGCAGGGAAAACACAATCAAAGCATCTCCAACAGATAGCCACCCAGCCTTGGCAATAGTAGTAGTAGTAGTAGTAGTAGTAGTGGAAATCCCAGGGAACACAATTCGAGAACCCCGGGACTCGAGCGAAGGCTGTGAGTGTTGTAACGGTCGGAGTGTTGTGCCCGCCCGTAACTCAAATACATTAATAGCCCATTATCAGGAGAAAGGTGAGATACAGAAATGAGTATATCAACAACAATTATTGACTTTAAGTAACTGCTACTAACTTCGAGCAACCCGCTTAATAACACCACGGAACAGGATTGTTTTTGTGTGTGTTCCTGGGTTCTAAAGGCATTTCCTATTGGCTGCTATCATACAAATCTTGGGAAAAATTGATTAAATTGCCCAAACTTTGTTTTTATGGGAAAGATATCGTTCAGCGCACTTTGTGCCATCAATGTTTATCATTTACACAATGGATCAGCCACTGCCAAAAGGGATAGAAAGTTTCATCTACACTGACGATCGTGCCATCACTACCCAAGCATGAAGCTTTGAAATGGTGCTCTTACTGCCTCTCTCTCTCTGTCTCTCATACACACACACACACACACACACACACATCAATGTTTAACATTTACACAAATGACCAGCCATTGCCAGAAGGGATAGAAACTTTCATCTACGCTGACGATCGTGCTATCACCACCCAAGCAGGGAGCTTTGAAATGGTGCTCTTACTGCCTCTCTCTCTCATACACACACACACATACACACACACACACATCAAAGCTTAACATTTATACAAATGACCAACCACTGCCAGAAGGGATAGAAAGTTTCATCTACGCTGACGATTGTGCCATCACCACCCAAGCAGGAAGCTTCGAAATGGTGCTCTTACTGCCTCTCTCTCTCTCTCTCTCATATACACACACACACACACACACACATCAAAGCTTAACATTTACACAAATGACCAGCCATTGCCAGAAGGGATAGAAAGTTTCATCCACGCTGACGATCGTGCTATCACCACCCAAGCAGGAAGCTTCGAAATGGTGCTCTTACTGCCTCTCTCTCTCTCTCTCTCATATATACACACACACACACACACACATCAAAGCTTAACATTTACACAAATGACCAGCCATTGCCAGAAGGGATAGAAAGTTTCATCCACGCTGACGATCGTGCCATCACCACCCAAGCAGGAAGCTTTGAAATGGTGCTCTTACTGCCCCGCCCCTCATATACACATCAAAGCTTAACATTTATACAAATGACCAACCACTGCCAGAAGGGATAGAAAGTTTTATCTACGCTGACGATCGTGCCATCACCACCCAAGCAGGGAGCTTTGAAATGGTTGAACAGAAGCGCTCTGAAGCTTGAGGTAGTCTTACCGACTATATATATATATATATATATACATCAATGTTTAACATTTACACAAATGACCAGCCATTGCCAGAAGGGATAGAAAGTTTCATCTATGCTGACGATCATGCCATTGCCACCCAAGCAGGGAGCTTTGAAATGGTGCTCTTACTGCCCCCCTCTCATTCATATATATATATATATATATATATATCCATCAATGCTTAACATTTACACAAATGACCAGCCATTGCCAGAAGGGACAGAGAGTTTCATCTACACTGACGATTGTGCCATCACCACCCAAGCAGGGAGCTTTGAAATGGTGCTCTTACTGCCTCTCCCTCTTGCTCTCTCATAATATTTATACAAATAACCAACCACTGCCAGAAGGGACAAAGAGTCTCAACTATGCTGATGATTGGGCCATCACCACCCAAGCAAGGAGCTTTAAAATGGTGCTCTTACTGCCTCTCTCTCTCTCATATATATATATATATATATATATATATATATATATATCCATCAGTGCTTAACATTTACACAAATTGCCAGAAGGGACAGAGAGTTTCATCTACACTGACGATCATGCCATCACCACCCAAGCAGGGAGCTTTGAAAGGGTTGAACAGAAGATCTCTGAAGCTTGAGGTGCTCTTATTGCCTATTCCAGGTGATAGAAACAATATCATACAAAAGCTGAGCACATTTTGTGACAGTTTTTCAACTATTGTTTCCTTGTGACTCGATGATGGTGTAATACAGCGCAATATAAGTCACAGGATGGTTTCGAGATGTGGGGGAAAGGGCAGTGGGAAAGTGTACAGAGCGATTCCTCCGCGGGGCGTGCCGTTCCGCAAAAAGTGACTTTCGGCACGCTATCGGGAGCGACTTTGGTCAGGTGTCGAAGAAAAGAAATGCAAAAAAAGCCAACCGCCACCAACACCGATATCCCCGTTTACATGCTGCAAAGGTTGGACGTGGGAAGCCATGCAAATGCCGGCGACTAGATAGAGACCTGTTTATTGATTAGTCCAGTGAATGACTATACCCACAATAGAAGATCAAAAAATACACAAATAGACACTCAACCCTATCCTAAAATCAATGAAAACACAATAAGACTTGATCAAATAGTAAGTTGGGTAAAAGGGAGAGTAGGGTTGCTGGTCTCTCTCTCTCTCAAGGACAAGAAGGCACCCAATGGGGCCAAGCCTGGCTCCCTCCTCCCTCCGTCCTCTCGCCAGCTTCCCAACCCAACGGACCCAAAGCCAAATATTTGCTCAATCATCTGGTGTTTGTTCAGTCGAGAGCCAGGCAGCGGTGCAAGGCAGAGCAGAGCTGGAGGGATAGCGTAGAGTGGCAGAGTCAGCCAGACACCCTGCTCTCCATCTATCCATCCGTCCTTCTAGCCATCTATCCAGTCACCCTTCTATCTATCCATACTTCTATCCAGCCACTCTTCTATCCATCCATCCGTCGATCCTTCTATTCATCCATCCATCCTTCTAGTAATCCATCCATCTATCCATCCATCCTTCTATCCATCCATCCTTCCATGCTTCCTTCCTTCTATCCATCCATCCATCCTTCTAGTCATCCATCCATCCATCCATCCATCCATCCATCCTTCTATTCATCAATCCATCCATCCTTCTATCCATCCATCCATCCATCCATCCATCCATCCATCCATCCATCCTTCTATTCATCAATCCATCCATCCTTCTATCCATCCATTCATCCATCCATCCATCCATCCATCCAACCTTCTATCCATCCATCCATCCATCCATCCATCCATCCATCCATCCATCCTTCTATTCATCAATCCATCCATCCTTCTATCCATCCATTGATCCATCCATCCATCCATCCATCCATCCATCCATCCATCAATCCTTCTATCCATCCATCCTTCTTTCCATCCATCCATCCATACATACATACATCTATCCATCCATCCATCTATCCATCCTTCTATTCATCAATCCATCCATACTTCTATCCATCCATTGATCCATCCATCCATCCATCCATCCATCCATCAATCCTTCTATCCATCCATCCTTCTTTCCATCCATCCATCCATCCATCCATACATACATACATACATCTATCCATCCATCCATCTATCCATCCTTCTATTCATCAATCCATCCATACTTCTATCCATCCATTGATCCATCCACCCATCCATCCTTCTATTCATCAATCCATCCATACTTCTATCCATCCATCCATCCATCCATCCTTCTATTCATCCATCCATCCAACCTTCTATCCTTCCTTCCTTCCTTCTATCCGTTGTTCTATCCATCCTTCTATCCTGTCACCCTTCTATCCAACCATCCTTCTATCAATTCATCCATCCATCCATCTATCCTTCCATCCGTCTGTCCGTCCTATCTGTCCTTCTATCCATCCATCTATACATCCATCCTTCTATCCATCCTATCCATCCTTCTATCCATCCTATCCATCCTTCTATCCATCCTTCTATCCATCCTTGTATCCATCCATCCATCCATCCTTCTATCCTTCCTTCCTTCTATCCATCCTTCTATCCATCCTTCTATTAATCCTTCTATCCGTCCTTCTATCCATCCTTCCATCCATCCATCCTTTCCATCCATCCTTCTATCCATCCAGCCATCTTGCAATCCAGCCATCTGTCAATTCAGCCATCTATCCATCTATCCAGCCATGCTTCTGTCCTTAATTCTATCCATCCATCCACCCACCCATCCACCCACCCATCCATCCATCCATCCATCCCTGCATTCATCCATCTTTCTATTCAGCCATCCATCCAGCCACCCTTCTTTCATTCCGTTCATTCATCCTTCTATCTAGTCACCTTTCTACCCATCCATCCTTCTATTTATCTATCCATCCATCCTTCTATCCATTCTTCTATCCATCCATCCTTCTATCCTTCTATAGAAGGGTGGCTGCCCTTCTATCTTTCTATCCATCCATTTTTCTACCCACTCCATCTCGTATCCACTGCTCCCTTCCCATGTGAGGGTACGTCTGCCCAAGGTGCCCCTGCCACAACAGCTGTCCTTCCTCACCGTATTAACCTGGGGGCAAAAGACGGGCAGGTGTGGGACCGGACCCCGTGGTCAGAGGAATGACAGTGGTGCAATTCCTTGTGCCATTTAAGATGGCTTGACCTGTGTCCCAAAGAGGACAGGTTCCCGCTCACCGCATTGTACGGGTTCTCCTTGCTTCCGGGCGCCGCGTACCTCCCGTGGGTCTCATACGTGGGGTACTCATTCATGGGGTGGTAAGAGTCCCGGGTGCTGATGAGGTCCATGCTGCCCCGGTGTTGTCGTCGGCACCAGCGGACGATCTGGGGTCAAGGGCAGAGAGAGGATCAGTGGAGATGCCTATCTAGGCTTCAAAGGTGGTGAGGTGACTGAGTAACACATCCACACATAGAAGCGTAGGTGGAAGAGACTCTCAAAGATCATCCACTCTCATTGTTTTGATACACGTAAGGCATTGAATTTTGCCATTGATGATGTTGGGAACCGCTTTGAGTCCCCCCAGGGGCGAAAAAAGTGGTATACAAGCATAAAAAATAAATAATAAAAACAATAAATAAATAAATAAATAAATAAAAATAAAAAATACATACACAAATAAATGAATCTAGCCATCCAGGAAATGCACAATCAAAGCACCACCAACAGATGGCCATCCAGCCCCTGTATTATTATTATTATTATTATTATTATTATTATTATTAATAAGATCTGTATAGGAAGGATAATAATATCGAGGATAGTTGTGACGGTGTGGTGAGTGAATTAGAACCAGACATCCTGAGGAGTGAGGTTTAATTTGCCCTTAAGAAGCATTGCTAACAACAAGGCAGCAGGAGACGACAGGATCCCAGCTGAAAGATGATAATAAATGAATCTAGCCATCCAGGAAAAGCACAATCAAAGCACTACCAACAGATGGCCATCCACCCCCTGTATTATTATTATTATTATTATTATTATTAATAATAATAATAATAATATCTGTATAGGAAGGATAATAATATCGAGGATAGTTGTGACGGTGTGGTGAGTGAATTAGAACCAGACATCCTGAGGAGTGAGGTTTAATTTGCCCTTAAGAAGCATTGCTAACAACAAGGCAGCAGGAGACGACGGGATCCCAGCTGAAAGATGATAATAAATGAATCTAGCCATCCAGGAAAAGCACAATCAAAGCACCACCAACAGATGGCCATCCAGCCCCTGTATTATTATTATTATTATTATTATTATTATTATATTATATTATTATTATTATTATTATTATTATTATTATTTAATAAGATCTGTATAGGAAGGATAATAATATCGAGGATAGTTGTGACGGTGTGGTGAGTGAATTAGAACCAGACATCCTGAGGAGTGAGGTTTAATTTGCCCTTAAGAAGCATTGCTAACAACAAGGCAGCAGGAGACGACGGGATCCCAGCTGAAAGATGATAATAAATGAATCTAGCCATGCAGGAAAAGCACAATTAAAGCACTACCAACAGATGGCCATCCAGCCCCTGTATTATTATTATTAATAATAATAATAATAATAATAATAATATCTGTATAGGAAGGATAATAATATCGAGGATGGTTGTGACGGTGTGGTGAGTGAATTAGAACCAGACATCCTGAGGAGTGAGGTTTAATTTGCCCTTAAGAAGCATTGCTAACAACAAGGCAGCAGGAGACGACAGGATCCCAGCTGAAAGATGATAATAAAGGAATCTAGCCATCCAGGAAAAGCACAATCAAAGCACCACCAACAGATGGCCATCCACACCCTGTATTATTATTATTATTATTATTATTATTATTATTATTATTAAAAATCATAATGGAGTCCACCAAAGATGGAGCTTCCATCGAACTCCAAGGCAGCGAGTTCCACTGTTGAACAGCTCTTCTTATAGTCAGGAAGTTCTTCCTAGTGTTCAGGTGGAATTTCCTTATGGCTTCATTGAGCTCTTTGGCACTGCTTTGCTACATCCCCAGCAAAGGGAGCCGCGGTGTGTGGAGTCTGGGGCCTCACAACAATCGGCGACCCAGAAGGGACACGTGGGAAGAGCTGTTAGGGGTTGAAGGCTGCTACTCACCAGGTACAAGCAGTACAGCAAGAGCAGGAAGAGGATGATGGAGACCAGGACCAGGAGGGCGATGCCCCAGCCAGGGACGCCGCCTGAGTCCGATCCTGAGCCTGAGCCGTCTGTTTTGGTGGTATCCGGGGCACTTGTTGGAGTAATGGCTTTGGCTGAAGGAGAAACAGAGCATTTGCATCAATGGAGGACGTTCTTTCTCTCGTCATAATTCAAACACATCTACAGACACACATCCAGCCCAGCCCTATTTAGCCGGCCAGGAAATGCACAATCAAAACCCTCCCGACAGATGGCCATCCAGCCTCATCATGAGCAGGTTTGTGGAGGAATACAGCTATAGACCTCTAGAGTTGGATGAGACCCCCAAAAAATATCCAGTCCAAGCTCTTTATGCCCCAGCACTATCTGATCCTTCCCAACAGGCTTTGTTTAGAAACCTCCAGGGAAGGGGATGCCATCTTCATCATTATCGTGCATCATATTTTGCTCCATCAATGTTTAACATTTACACAAATGACCAGCCACTGCCAGAAGGGAGAGAGAGTTTCATCTATGCTGACGATCGTGCCATCACCACCCAAGCAGAGAGCTTTGAAATGGTTGAACAGAAGCTCTCCAAAGTTTGAGGTCTTTTACTGCCTCTATCTATCTATCTATCTATCTATCTATATGCATATATATCCATCAATGTTTAACATTTACACAAATGACCAACCACTGCCAGAAGGAACAGAGAGTCTCATCTACGCTGACGATCATGCCATCACCACCCAAGCAGGGAGCTTTGAAATGGTTGAACGGAAGCTCTCCGAAGCTTGAGATGCTCTTACTGCCTATATATATATCCATCAATGTTTAACATTTACACAAATGACCAGCCCCTGCCAGAAGGGACAGAGAGTCTCATCTACGCTGATGATCGTGCCATCACCACCCAAGCAGAGAGCTTTGAAATGGTTGAACGGAAGGTCTCAGAAGCTTGAGGTGCTCTTACTGCCTACATATATATATATATACACACACACACATCAATGTTTAACATTTACACAACTGATCAGCCACTGCCAGAAGGGAGAGAGAGTTTCATCTATGCTGACGATCGTGCCATCACCACCCAAGCAGAGAGCTTTGAAATGGTTGAACAGAAGCTCTCCAAAGTTTGAGGTCTTTTACTGCCTCTATCTATCTATCTATCTATCTATCTATCTATATGCATATATATCCATCAATGTTTAACATTTACACAAATGACCAAACTCTGCCAGAAGGGACAGAGAGTTTCATCTACGCTGACGATCGTGCCATCACCACCCAAGCAGGGAGCTTTGAACGGGTTGAACGGAAGCTCTCCGAAGCTTTAGGTGCTCTTACTGCCTATATATATATATATCCATTAATGTTTAACATTTACACAAATGACCAGCCACTGCCAGAAGGGACAGAGAGTCTCATCTACGCTGATGATTGTGCGATCACCACCCAAGCAGAGAGTTTTGAAATGGCTGAACGGACGCTCTCTGAAGCTTGAGGTGCTCTTACTGCCTGTTACAGGGAAAACCAGCTGATTCCTAATTTTTAACATTTACACAACCGATCAACCACTGCCAGAAGGGAGAGAGAGTCTAATCTACGCTGACGATCGTGCCATCATCACCCAAGCAGAGAGCTTTGAAATGGTTGAACTGAAGTTCTCTGAAGCTTTAGGTGCTCTTACTGCATATATATATATATATATATATATATATATATATCCATCAATGTTTAACATTTACACAAATGTCCGGCCACTGCCTAAAGGGACAGAGAGTCTCATCTACACTGACGATCGTGCCATCACCACCCAAGCAGAGAGCTTTGAAGGGTTGAACAGAAGCTCTCTAAAGCTTGAGGTGCTCTTACTGCCCATATATATATATAATTATATATATACACATCAATGTTTAACATTTACACAAATGACCAACCACTACCAGAAGGGAGAGAGTCCCATCTATGCTGACGATCGAGCCATCACCACCCAAGCAGAGAGCTTTGAAATGGTTGAACTGAAGTTCTCTGAAGCTTTAGGTGCTCTTACTGGCTATATATATATATATATATATATATATATATCCATCAATGTTTAACATTTACACAAATGACCAGCCACTGCCAGAAGGGAGAGAGAGTCCCATCTATGCTGATGACCGTGCCATCACCACCCAAGCAGAGAGCTTTGAAATGGTTGAACGGAAGCTCTCCGAAGCTTGAGGTGCTCTTACTGCTTATTCCAGGTGATAAAAATAATATCATATGAAAGCTGAGTGAATTTTGTGATAGTTTTTCAACAAATATCTCATCAAATCTGAACCGATTCAAGAAAAACATAGTTTCCCAGGTGTGTTTTACTGGAATTCTTCACCCCCTCTTTCCTTTTTTAAACCCCGTAAACAACATTGCATCGCCCTTCACCTTGGATGTCTGTCAATTCCATGCCCTGGTAACTATCCTTAGGCGCATTCTTCAGGCTCGTTTCCACTCGATTTGCAAATTCAGGGCTGGAGGTGCTGTCGGTCTTCCGGAAACGCACTTCCGAGTTTACCATCACGGAGCCAGAACTACGAGATGGAAAGAGGAGAGATGTGGCTCCAGACATCCCACATTTGGACCCCAAACTCCCCGAATAAACTCTTAGGAGGCATTGCATTTGCAATATTAGAAGGTTTTCCCCTGACATTAAGTCCAGTCGTGTCCGACTCGGGGGGTTGTTGCTCATTTCTAAGCCGAAGAGCCAGCCTTGTCCGTAGACACCTCCAAGGTCTCTACGGACTGCATAGAGTGCCGTTACCTTCCCGCCAGAGCGGTACCTATTGATTTACTCACATTTGCATGTTTTTGAACTGTTAGGTTGGGAGAAGCTGGGGCTAACAGCGGGAGCTCACCCCGCTCCCCGGATTCATAGACACCTCCAAGGCCATGTGGCCACTGGCATGACTGCATGGTGAGCTGCTACTTTCCCGCCGGAGCTGTACCTATTGATCTACTCACATTTGCGTGTTTTCGAACTACTAGGTTGACAGAAGCTGGAGCTAACAGTGGGAGCTCACCCCGCTCCCTGGATTCGTAGACACCTCCAAGGCCATGTGGCCACTTGCATGACTGCATGGAGCACCGTTACCTTCCCGCTGGAGCTGTACCTATTGATCTACTCACATTTGCATATTTTTGAACTACTAGGTTGACAGAAGCTGGGGCTAACAGCGGGAGCTCACACCACTCCCTGGATTTGTAGATACCTCCAAGGCCATGTGGCCACTGGCATGACTGCATGATGTGCCGCTACCTTCCCGCCGGAGCTGTACCTATTGATCTACTCACATTTGCATGTTTTCGAACTGATAGGTTGGGAGAATCTGGGGCTAACAGCAGGAGCTCACCCCATTCACCGGATTCGTAGACACCTCCAAGGCCATGTGGCCACTGGCATGACTGCATGATGTGCCGCTACCTTCCCGCCGGAGCTGTACCTATTGGTCTACTCACATTTGCATGTTTTCGAACTACTAGGTTGGGAGAAGCTGGGGCTAACAGCGGGAGCTCACCCCTGCTCCTCGAATTCGAACCGCCAACCTTTCGATCAGCAAGTTCAGCAGCTCAGCGGTTTAACCCACTGCGGGATCCATTAGGCACAATACGTTGCATCTATTGCATATGCTCCTCCTTTCGAAGTGAGCAACCAGCCTTACTCGGGGTTTTAGGGCCCCCGTACCATGGGACCCATTGCAATTATTCTGCCCCACTTTCATACCTGAAGGAAATTATAGAGAATCCAAGGTATTCTTTGCTATCTGCGAAGGCGGAAGAGACATAGACTGCTTTGTACTGCGGAAAGAAAGGAAAGGCAAGTTGGGTTTGCGAGTATTATTATTATTATTATTATTATTATTATCAAAAAATATTATTGAGTTGGAAGCGTCCCCAAAGAACTATCCATCCCAACCTCTTCTGCCAGGCAGGGAAAGGAGACGATATCAAGGTGGATTATTTGTCTTAGGAATAGAAGTTTGAGTAGACAAAGTGAGTCGATAGTACATTAAGAGTGGGGTATACCACAGGCAAAAAAGAGATAAACGTAAACCTCTTTGCAGATGATATCATGTTAGGAATAGAAGTCTTAGTGGATAGAATAAGGAATAGTATAGAATAAGGCAAGAGGTTTGCTGGTAAATTATTATTGCTGTTAGTATTATACAAGGGCCCCCAAAAGGCTATCCAGTCCAACCCCTTCTTCCAGGCAGGATCCAAACCCTCCCAACAGATGGCCATCCAGCCTCATAGACATTAACAGGTTCAGGGTCAAATAGGGCTATATAATCAAAGACTTCTAGACTTGAAAGAGATCCCCAAAGGATATCCAGCTCAACACCCTTCTGCTATAAAGAAAGGCACCACCCAAGCCCTCCCAACAGATGGCCATCCAGCCTCATAGACATTAGCGGGTTCAGTGACAAATAGGGTTATATAACCAAAGACTTCTAGACTTGAAGGAGATCCCCAAAGGACATCCAGCCCAACGCCCTTCTGTTATAAAGAAAGGCACCATCCAAACCCTCCCGACAGATGGCCATCCAGCCTCATAGACATTAACAGGTTCAGGGACAAATAGGGCTATAGAATCAAAGATTTCTAGACTTGAAAGAGATCCCCAAAGGATATCCAGTCCAACACCCTTCTGCTATAAAGAAAGGCACCATCCAAACCCTCCCGACAGATGGCCATCCAGCCTCATAGACATTAACAGGTTCGGGGACAAATAGGCTTATAGGATCAAAGACTTCTAGACTTGAAAGAGATCCCCAAATGACATCCAGCCAAACACCCTTCTGCTATAAAGAAAGGCACCACCCAAGCCCTCCCGACAGATGGCCATCCAGCCTCACAGACATTAACTGGTTCAGGGACAAATAGGGCTATAGAATCAAAGACTTGTAGACTTGAAAGAGATCCCCAAAGGACATCCAGCCCAACGCCCTTCTGCTATAAAGAAAGGCACCATCCAAACCCTCCGACAGATGGCCATCCAACCTCATAGATATTAACAGGTTCAGGGATAATTAGGGCTATATAATCTAAATACTTTATTTTCTCTACAACCTGAAATTCCGTTAAATTTGCAAGTTCTTCTTTTTTCTTTTTTGGCAGGTTTTTTGTCAATACCATTGTTTTTTTCTTGTTAATTTTTAGTCCGGCTACTCTCCCATATTGCTCAAATTTATCCAGCCACTTTGATATATTTTCTGTTGGGTTATTGATAATGCAGATTATATCGTCTGCGTACGCTCTTACTTTGTAATTTTCCTTATTAATTCTGATGCCTCTTAATTCCGGGTCGTTTCTTATATTGTTTAATAGAGTTTCTATTGCCATTATGAATAAGAGGGGTGGTAATGGACATCCCTGTCTTGTACCCTTGCCTATTTTTATGCTTCTGGATTCTTGTAGATTTATTAGCATTTTGACCTCTTGAAAATCGTGTATTGCATTTATGGCATTAGTGAATTGATATCCGAGGTCCAATTCTTTCATTAGCAATTTTAGGTAGTCCCAGTTCAGGTTGTCAAATGCTTTTTCGGCGTCTAAACTAAGTAGAGCGAATTCTTCTTGATTATGTCTTTCGTAATATTCAATTAACAGGTTCAGGGATAAATAGGGCTATAGAATCAAAGACTTCTAGACTTGGATGAGATCCCCAAAGGGCATCCAGTCCATCTTCATTCTGCCAGGCAGGAAGGCACCATATAATCCTTCCCAACAGATGGCCATCCAGCCTTTGCTTAGGAACCCCAAGGGTAGGAGATGCTGTCATCACCACCATCATCATTATCAACACGGAGTTGGAAGAACCCCACTTCTACAATACAGGAAAAGCACAACCAACAGATGACCATCCAGCCACTGTTTGAAGGCCTCCAATTATTACCATCCAAGCCCTCCCGACAGATGGCCATCTAGCTTCATAGACATTAACTGGTTTAGGGACAAATAGGGCTATAGAATCAAAGACTTGAAAGAGATCCCCAAAGGACATCCAGTCCACCCTCATTCTGCCAGGCACGAAAGCACCATATAATCCCTCTCAAAAGAAGGCCATCCAGCCTCTGCTTAGGAACCTCCATGGGAGGAGATGCCATCGTCGTCATCATTATCAATTATTATTATTATGATTATGATTATTATTATTATTATTATTGAAGAATCATGAAGTGGGGAGAGACACTCAAAGCACCCCCAACAGATGACCACCCAGCCTCTGTTTAAAAGCCTCCAATTATGATTTGTATCCTGAAAAAGAGACTTGTCGCCATATAATCCCTCCCAAAAGATGGCCATCCGGCCTCTGCTTAGGAACCTCCAGGGGAGGAGATGCCATCGTCGTCATCATTATCAATTATTATTATTATTATTATTATTATTATTGAAGAATCATGGAGTGGGGAGAGACACTCAAAGCACCCCCAACAGATGACCACCCAGCCTCTGTTTAAAAGCCTCCAATTATTATTATTTGTATCCCGAAAAAGAGACTCGAATAAGCTCATCGCCATAAAACCAATGCAATGCAATACAAACCCATACAAATATACACAATGATGAAAATAGAATTAAATTGTTAAAAAATTAAATAGATTTGCCTGAAGCAAAAAGTTACAATGTGTTGGGGAGTGCCTGATGTCCTTGGGGAGGGAGTTCCAGAGTCGTGGGGCCACCACCGAGAAGGCCCTGTCCCCAATGATGAAAATAGAATTAAATTGTTAAAAAATTAAATAGATTTGCCTGAAGCAAAAAGTTACATTGTGTTGGGGAGTGCCTGATGTCCTTGGGGAGGGAGTTCCAGAGTCGTGGGGCCACCACCGAGAAGGCCCTGTCCCCAATGATGAAAATAGAATTAAATTGTTAAAAAATTAAATAGATTTGCCTGAAGCAAAAAGTTACATTGTGTTGGGGAGTGCCTGATGTCCTTGGGGAGGGAGTTCCAGAGTCGTGGGGCCACCACCGAGAAGGCCCTGTCCCCAATGATGAAAATAGAATTAAATTGTTAAAAAAATAAATAGATTTGCCTGAAGCAAAAAGTTACATTGTGTTGGGGAGTGCCTGATGTCCTTGGGGAGGGAGTTCCAGAGTCGTGGGGCCACCACCGAGAAGGCCCTGTCCCCCAACGGCATCGCGCTTGCGATGCCGGTGGGATCGCGAGCAGGCTGTGCATTCATGTGTGTGTCCCTTACCAAACGCCGGCTCTTTCTGGCGGGGTTAGCACTTACCATTTTGTCAATCTTCTCCTTTAGGTCCGTGTAGTCCTTGCTGTTTGGATTCGACAATTCCTCACTGAACGGCATGTTAGTGATGTGGAAAGTTACAGAGACCCGCACTGTTGCCGGGGCGGCCGTCAAGGGTTTGCTGGTCTCCTCAGGGCTGGACGGCTTGGTTGGCGCGGTTGACGAGGTGTCCTCGGAGGGGCCGGGGCTTTCCGTTGTAGTGTGGTCCTCTGGGGAGACGGGCGGCTGTACTGGGGTCGCCGTGTCCTCAGACGGCTTGGGAGGGGTGGTTGGGGAGGTCTCCTTGGTGCCGGGGGCCTGCTCCGTTTTGGACACTGTAGTTGTGGGCAGTTCCGTTGGGATGACCGCTGTAGTTGGGAAAAAGCTTGGATGTCACTTCGGCTTTCTCCCACTCTTTCCTTTTTCCAAACCCCATAAACAACATTGTCTGCCCCTTGATCTGATCCATCTGTCAGGATTAATTTAGATATATGTGTGTTTTCTAGGGCTGGGCAATTCGTTTCGTTAATTCGTAATTCGTTAAAAAATTCGTTAATTTTTGAATTACGAAACGATTACAAAAACTTTTTTTTAACCTGGAAGTGTTTTTAAATATCGAAACGGCAGGCGCCAAAAAATTTTGTATTTCCGTCCATTTCGGAAATACGTAAGATGGCCGCCTGCCGATGCTTGCTGGGAGCTCTCCTCTCTCGGCGCTGGCTGAGCAAGCGAGCGAGAGGCGAGCGAGAGGGGCGAGCGAGCGGCGAGCGAGAGGGGCGAGCGAGCGGCGAGCGAGAGGGGCGAGCGAGAGGGCGAGCGAGAGGGGCGAGCGAGAGGGCGAGCGAGAGGGGCGAGCGAGAGGGCGAGCGAGAGGGGCGAGCGAGAGGGCGAGCGAGAGGGGCGAGCGAGAGGGCGAGCGAGAGGGGCGAGCGAGAGGGCGAGCGAGAGGGTGAGCGAGAGGGCGAGCGAGAGGGGCGAGCGAGAGGGCGAGCGAGAGGGCGAGCGAGAGGGCGAACGAGAGGGCGAGCGAGAGGGGCGAGCGAGAGGGCGAGCGAGAGGGGCGAGCGAGAGGGCGAGCGAGAGGGGCGAGCGAGAGGGCGAGCGAGAGGGGCGAGCGAGAGGGCGAGCGAGAGGGGCGAGCGAGAGGGCGAGCGAGAGGGGCGAGCGAGAGGGCGAGCGAGAGGGGCGAGCGAGAGGGCGAGCGAGAGGGGCGAGCGAGCGGCGAGCGAGCGGCGAGCGAGAGGGCCCGCCAGAGTGAGTGCCTGCCTTCCCTCCTTAATAATAATTTTAATTTCTCCTCCCTATTCTACTAAATTAATAATTAAATTTAAAAAATATTTTAAAATATTGAAAAAAAAAGGGCGCCATCTTTACAAAATGTTTTGTAAATATTTACGAAATTTCGTAAATACCGAACTTTTTTTTGTGGAAAATTTTGTAATTATTTTAAATATCGAAACAAAAAAAAAACCCCAATTACAAATCGATTTTAGAAACAAATTTTTGCGTTGTTACCCAGGCCTAGTGTTTTCAAATGTGTTTCTATGTAATTCCAAGATGGATTCTACTGTGTATTAGAAATGCTCATGAGGCTGTGACTATGTAACCTTGAGAGAAGTGAGATCATGTACGCTCTTGCTGGGAACAGAAGGGAGTAGTCCGTCTCAGCCAGAGAGATGAGAGATAAGCAGATGTGAAGAGACTTTCGTTTTGACTAGTTCCTGATTGTAGCTCACTGTAGCAAGACGTGTGCTTCGAATGTGCTGAGCAAACTTAGTTTCTTTTGTAACTCAAATCCTGCAGAGTCCTTATTTTTTGCAACACAGTGCCTGCTGATCTAGCAAACCTTCTGCTGCGCACCCCCAAACTCTGACACCATCCCCCTTCACCTTGGATGTCTGCCAAATCCATGCCCTGGTGACTATCCTTAGGCGCATCCTTCAGGCTCGTTTCCACTTGGTTTGCAAATTCAGGGCTGGAGGTGTTATCGGTCTTCCGGAAACGCACTTCCGAGTCCACCTTCACGGAGCCAGAACTATGAGATGGAAAGAGGAGAGATGTGGCTCCGGACATCCCACGTTTGGACCCCAAACTCCCCGAATAAACTATTATCTTAGGAGGCATTGCATTTGCAATATTAGAAGGTTTTCCCCTGACATTAAGTCCAGTCGTGTCCGACTCGGGGGGTTGTTGCTCATTTCTAAGCCGAAGAGCCGGTGTTGTCCGTAGACACCTCCAAGGTCTCTATGGACTGCATGGAGCACCGTTACCTTCCCGCCGGAGCAGTACCTACTCACATTGGCATGTTTTCGAACTGATAGGTTGGGAGAAGCTGGGGCTAACAGCGGGAGCTCACCCTGCTCCCCGGATTCATAGACACCTCCAAGGCCATGTGGCCACTGGCATGACTGCATGGTAAGCCGCTACCTTCCCGCCGGAGCTGTACCTATTGATCTACCTACATTTGCATGTTTTCGAACTGATAGGTTGGGAGAAGCTGGGGCTAACAGCAGGAGCTCACCCCATTCCTCGGATTCGTAGACACCTCCAAGGCCATGTGGCCACTTGCATGACTGCATGGAGCACCGTTACCTTCCCGCTGGAGCTGTACCTATTGATCTACTCACATTTGCATATTTTTGAACTACTAGGTTGACAGAAGCTGGGGCTAACAGCGGGAGCTCACACCACTCCCTGGATTTGTAGATACCTCCAAGGCCATGTGGCCCCCAGCATGACTGCATGGTGCACCATTACCTTCCCGCCAGAGCTGTACCTATTGATCTACTCACATTTGCATGTTTTTTAACTGATAAGTTGGGAGAAGCTAGGGCTAACAGCAGGAGCTCACCCCATTCCCTGGATTCGTAGACACCTCCAAGGCCATGTGGCCACTTGCATGACTGCATGGAGCGCCGTTACCTTCCCGCTGGAGCTGTACCTATTGATCTACTCACATTTGCATATTTTTGAACTACTAGGTTGACAGAAGCTGGGGCTAACAGCGGGAGCTCACACCACTCCCTGGATTTGTAGATACCTCCAAGGCCATGTGGCCCCCAGCATGACTGCATGGTGCACCATTACCTTCCCGCCAGAGCTGTACCTATTGATCTACTCACATTTGCATGTTTTTTAACTGATAAGTTGGGAGAAGCTAGGGCTAACAGCAGGAGCTCACCCCATTCCCTGGATTCGTAGACACCTCCAAGGCCATGTGGCCACTTGCATGACTGCATGGAGCGCCGTTACCTTCCCGCTGGAGCTGTACCTATTGATCTACTCACATTTGCATATTTTTGAACTACTAGGTTGACAGAAGCTGGTGCTAACAGCGGGAGCTCACCCCGCTCCCCAGATTCGTAGACACCTCCAAGGCCATGTGGCCACTGGCATGACTACACGGTGAGCCGTTACCTTCCCGCCGGAGCTGTACCTATTGATCTGCCTACATTTGCATGTTTTCGAACTGCTAGGTTGGGAGAAGCTGGGGCTAACAGCGGGAGCTCACCTCCGCTCCACGGATTCAAACCGCCAATGTTTCTATCAGCAAGTTCAGCAGCTCAGCGGTTTAACCCACTGCACCACTGGGGGCTCCATGAGACACAATACATTGCATCTATTGCACATGCTCTTCCTTTCAAAGTGAGCAACCAGCCTTGCTCAGGGCTTTAGGGCCCCCGTACCATGGGACCCCTTGCAATTATTCTGCCCCTCTTTCATACCTGAAGGACTTTATAGAGAATCCACGGTAGTCATCTGCGAAGGAGGAAGAGTTATACACTGCTTGGTACTGCGGAAAGAAAAGAAAGGCAAGTTGGGTTTGCGATTATTATTATTATTATTATTATTATTATTATTATCAAAAAATATTATTGAGTTGAAAGTGTCCCCCAAGAACTATCCATCCCAACCTCTTCTGCCAGGCAGGGAAAGGAGATGATATCAAGGTGGATTATTTGTCTTAGGAATAGAAGTTTGAGTAGACAAAGTGAGTCGATAGTACATGAATAGTGGGGTATACAATAGGCAAAAAAGAGATAAGTGTAAACCTCTTTGCAGACGATATCATGTTAGGAATAGAAGTCATAGTGGATAGAATAAGGAGTAGTATAAAATAAGGCAAGAGGTTTGCTGGTAAATTATTATAGTTGTTGTTAGATACAGTGAGTAGATAGTACATGAGTAGAGGGATATACAATAGGCAAAGAGGAGATAAATGTAAACCTCTTTGCAGACGATATCATGTTAGGAATAGAAGTCTTAGTGGATAGAATAGGAACCCTCCGATAGAATAAGAAATAGTACATGAATAGAGGGGTATAAACTAAGCCAAGAGGTTTGCTGGTAAATTATTATTGTTCTTGTACAAGGGTCCCCAAAAGGCTATCCAGTCCAACCCCTTCTTCCAGGGAGGAAAAGCACAATCAAAGCACCCCCAATAGATGTCCATCCAGCCACTGTTTAAAGGCCTCCAATTATTATGATTTATACCCTGCTTTCTCTGTTCTGAAAAAGAGACTCAAAGCCACTAATCGTCTTCAAACCAATGTCAGCCCCAAATATACACAATGGCTAAAATAGAATTAAATTATTTAAAAAATAAATAGATTGCATGGAGCAAAAGGCAGAGCATGGATTGGTGTGTTTGTCCCTTGAGGAACGCCGGCTCTTTCCTGCGGGGTTGGCACTTACCATTTTGCCAATACTAGAGGATAGGTTCTTGAACTCCTGGCTGTTTCGATCTTTCAATTGCTCACTGAAATTCATGTTCCGGATGTGGAAAGTGAGTGAGACTTGCACGGCGGTTGCCGGATTAGTCACCGGGGCTTTGGTGGTTTCCTCGGGGCCGGAGGTGGGCGAGGTGTCCCCGGAAGGGCTTTTCGTCCGAGTGTGGTCCTCTGGTGAGACGGACGGCTGCGCTGTGGTCATTGTGTCCGTTGGCTTGAGAGACATGGTCAAGCTGGACTGCGAGGTGGTCGGGGAGGTGTCCTCAGTTCTGCTGGTTGGCTCTGTTGTGGGCACTGTAGTTGTGGGCAGTTCCGTAGGGATGACCGCTGCAGTTGGGAATAAGCTCGGATGTGACTTTGGCTCCCCCCCCTTTCCTTTTTTCAAATCCCATAAACAACCTTGGCCGCCCCTTGTCCTGCTCCGCCCCCTTCACCTTGGATGTTTTCCAATTTCATGTCCTGGAGACTCTCCCTAGGCGCGTCCTTCAGACCTGTTTCCACTTGGCTTGCAAAGTCATTGCTGGAGGTGTTATCGGTCCTCCGGAAATGCACTTCGGAGTCCACCTTCACAGAGCCAGGACTATGGGGCAGAAAGGGGAGACATGTGGCTCCGGGTGTCCCACGCTCAGGCCCCAAACTCCCCAAATAAAGGATTATCTTAGGAGGCATTGCAGTGCGACATTAGACACAATACATTGCATCTAGTGCATCTGCAATAGATGTTGGTTACTGCTCTTCCACTCGAAGTGAGCAACAAAGCTTTAGGGTCCGCACTATGGGACCCATTGCAATTATTCTGCCCCTCTTTCATACCTGAAGGATTTTATAGAGTATCCAAGGTAGTTATCTTCGAAGGAGGAAGAGTTATACACTGCTTGGTACTGCGGGAAAAAAGGAAAGGCATGTTGGGTTTGTGGGTATTATTATTATTATTATTATTATTATTATTATTATTGAATATTGTTGAGTTGGAGGGGTCCCCAAAGAATATTATTGAGTTGGAAGGGTCCCCAAAGGGCTATCCAGTCCAACCCCTTCTGCCAGGCAGGAAAAGCAGATGATATCATGGTGGGCTATTTGTCTCAGGAATAGAAGTTGTAGTAGAGAGAGTGAGTAAATAGGACATGACTAGAGGGATATACAATAGGAAAAGAGGAAATAAATGTAAACCTCTTTGCAGATGATATTGTGTTAGGAATAGAAGTTTTAGTAGAGAGAATGAGGAATAGTGCAAGAGTAGAGAGATATACAATAGGAAAAGAGGAAATAAATGTAAACCTCTTTGCAGACGATATTGTGTTAGGAATAGAAGTTTTAGTAGAGAGAATGAGGAATAGTGCAAGAGTAGAGAGATATACAATAGGAAAAGAGGAAATAAATGTAAACCTCTTTGCAGATGATATTGTGTTAGGAATAGAAGTTTTAGTAGAGAGAATGAGGAATAGTGCAAGAGTAGAGAGATATACAATAGGAAAAGAGGAAATAAATGTAAACCTCTTTGCAGACGATATTGTGTTAGGAATAGAAGTTTTAGTAGAGAGAATGAGGAATAGTGCAAGAGTAGAGAGATATACAATAGGAAAAGAGGAAATAAATGTAAACCTCTTTGCAGATGATATTGTGTTAGGAATAGAAGTTTTAGTAGAGAGAATGAGGAATAGTGCAAGAGTAGAGAGATATACAATAGGAAAAGAGGAAATAAATGTAAACCTCTTTGCAGACGATATTGTGTTAGGAATAGAAGTTTTAGTAGATAGTGAGTAAATAGGACATGAGTAGAGAGATATACAATAGAAAAAGAGGAAATAAATGTAAACCTCTTTGCAGACGATATTGTGTTAGGATTAGAAGTTTTAGTAGATAGTGAGTAAATAGGACATGAGTAGAGAGATATACAATAGAAAAAGAGGAAATAAATGTAAACCTCTTTGCAGACGATATTGTGTTAGGAATAGAAGTTTTAGTAGAGAGAATGAGGAATAGTGCAAGAGTAGAGAGGTGTACAATAGGTGAAGAGGAGATAAAAGTCAACCTCTTTGCTGATGATATCATGGTGGAGTATTAAATTAGAATGAAATGATTTTAAAAATAAATAGATTGCATGGAGCAGAAAGCTAAACAGTGAGAGTGTCGGGGCAGAGCATGGATGGGGAGGAAAGAGCAAACTCTTGCATGCCACACACGAAGGGTCTCAGAGAAGGTCTGCCCTGCCCTCCAAATCCCTCTGGCTCTTTCCCGAACGCAGCACTCACCACCTCCCCGACGGTCGTGCTCAGGTTTTTGAACTCCTCACTGGACTCGTTCCGCAATTCCTCAGTGAAATTCCAGTTGGTGATGTGGAAACTGAGATAGACCCCCACTGGGGCCTTTGTGGGAGTCGGCGGGGTGCCTTTGGAGGGCTCCTCCGTAGTTTTGGTGTTGTCTGGGCCAGTCGGAGAGCCGGTCAGGGAGGTGTCAATCGTTGTGGACAACCCCGTTGTGGGCAGTGAGGAAGTTGTGGTCGGCGACCTCTCGGATGGAGTGGGAGTGGGGGTCAGGCTAGATGGTGAGTGGGTCGGAGAGGTGTCCTTGGTCGTGGTGGGTGACTCCGTTGTGGGCACCACCACAGGGGTGCTGGTCACTGTAGTTGGGAGGAAGTTCAGATGTCACCTCAGCTCCACATCCCTCATCAAACCTTCCTTGCAGTGAATTCCGATTCCTTTCACCACGGTCTTGAGGTCCAACCAAGGCTGCTGTGGTTCCAATATTTACCCGCCCCTGATGGCCATCCTCAACCTAAGCAAATCCACCTAATGCTCATCGAGAGACTCCTCACCGTTGGAGACCTCTAGGTTCTTCCGAATCTCATCGCTTGCATTCGTCAGGCTGGTCCCCACTTTGGTCGCAAACTCAGGGTTGGTGGTGTTCTTGGTGGCCCGGAAGTGCAGCTCTGAGTCCACCGCCACGGAGCCATTGCTAGGGATGGAAAGAGAGACGGGAAGCAGGAGAACGTGGCACCACTCCCACTGGGTCCCAGTGCCCCAGCTTTGCCTCCTGTGGGTCTCAGGATCCGGCCCCTTATCTCTACAAGAACCGAATCTGATTATGGGACACTCAAAACTTCATCACTTTGGCAAGCTCCAAGTCGAGCTTGCATAAGATGCAGCCCGCGGGCCGGATACAGCCCGGACAAGGCGTTGGTGTGGCCCATCTTGCACCCATCCCCAGGAAGGAAGGAAGGAAGGAAGGAAGGAAGGAAGGAAGGAAGGAGAGGGGAATAAAGGGAGAAAGAAAGAAAGAAATAAAGGGAGGGAGGGACCTAGAAAGGAAGAGGAAGGGATAGGTAGGAAAAATATGGGGAAGGAGGGAGGAAGAAAAAGAAGAAGAAAGAGTAAGAAAGAAAGGTAGGTAGGTAGGTAGGCAGGAAAAAGAGGAAAGGGAGAAAAGGAAGACAAACATTGGAGATAGGAAAAAGGGAGAAAAGGAAGGAAGAAACAAGAGGAAAGAAGACAGGAAGGGTGAAAGGAACGAAGGAAGGAAGTAAAAAGAGGAGGAACGAGGGAGAAAAGGAAGAAAGAAACAGACGAAGGAAGGAACGAAAGGGTGGGCGAAAGAGAGGAAGGAAGGAAGGAAGGAAGGAAAAAGAGGAGGAATGAGGGAGAAAAGGAAGAAAGAAATAGATGATGGAAGGAGGACAGGAAGGGTGGAAGGACAGAAGGAAGGAAGGAAGGAAGGAAGGAAGGAAGGAAGGAAGGAAGGAAGGAAGGGAGGGAGGGAGGGAGGAAGGAAGGAAGGAAGGAAGGAAAGAAGGAAGGCAAAAGTGGGGGAAGGAGGGAGAAAGGGAGGAAAGAAAGGTAAGTAGGAAACAGAGAGGGAAGGAATTCGGAAAGCATGGTAGAGTGGTTTGAACCTTGGACTGTGGCTCTAAACTCATTGGGTGCCTTTAGGCAAGTCCCACTCTCTCAGCCTCAGAAGAAGACAACGACGACGACAACACTCCTAATCAATCATTAGTTATACCTTCCTTGGAAAGTTAGGTGCATCCCCAAGTGGTTGAAACCACTCCCAGGTTGTTTGGCTCTATTCCCACCCCCCACCTCTTACCTGAAGGAGATCACCTTGTATCCAAGGAAGACCTCACGGTCAGGGCAATCTGAACAGTTGTAGATGGCTTGATACTGTGGAAGGAAGGAGAGGAGAAGGAAGTGGGACTGAGTGCAGGGTATTCGTCTGAGCACTGCCTAGGACCCAAGGGCAGGTTGAGTTGGGGGTCACTTCCGAGTGACCCACAACTCAAGTGACCTTTTGGGTGGTAAAGATGGGGAGGAAAGAGGAAACATTCTCCAGTGGGCCCTGTGTGGCCCGATGCATGCCACGCAGGAAGGATCTCAGGAAAGGTCTTGCCTGCCCTCCAAATCCCTCTGGCCATTTCCCGAACCCAACACTCACCACCTCCCCGATGGTCATGCTCAGGTTCTTGAACTCCTCACTGGACGAATTCTGCAATTCCTCAGTGAAATCCAAGTTGGTGATGTGGAAACTGAGGGAGACCCCCATGCGGGGTTCTTTTGGGGGAATCAGCGGGGGGTTTGTAGAGGTCTCCTCCGTGATGGTGGTGCTGTCCAGGACGGATGGAGAGGCGGTCAGGGAGGTGTCCCCAGTCTTGGTGGACGTCCACCTTGTGGTCACTGTGGTCTCAGGGATGATTGAGGTGGCGGATGGCCCTGACCCTGATGAAGTCATCGACGTGTCCTCATTGGACCCGTTACTTGTGGTCACTTGGGGCTTCTCCGTGATGGTGGTGCTGTCCAGGACGGATGGAGAGGCGGTCAGGGAGGTGTCCCCAGTCTTAGTGGACGTCCATCTTGTGGTCAATGTGGTCTCAGGGATGATTGAGGTGGCAGATGGCCCTGACCCTGATGAAGTCATCGACGTGTCCCCATTACTTGTGGTCACTTCATCCCCTGATGTGTTTGGAGTGGTGCTATGGCTGGACGGAGAGGTGTTTGTGGAGGTATACTCAGTTGTGGTGGGCATCTGACTTGTGGTTGTTGTGGGAGCATCAGATGTCTTCAATGTGGCCACCGTCTCAGTGGATGGTTTTTTTATGGTTGTGATGACCTTAGAGGACCATGTAGTCAGGGTGTTTGATGAGTTGACCTCAAGGCTACTGGTTGTGGTGGATGTCTGCGTTGTTGAAGAAGGGAGTGTCGGGTTGGGTGTTGAGTGCGTCGTCGAGGTGTCTTCGGATGTTGAGGAGGAACCGTCCACTCTTGTAGGAGTTGAATCAGTGGATTCCGAAATTGTGGGTGACATCTCGTCCGCGTGAGAGCCGAGCTCTGCTGTAGTTGGGAGGAATCTCACATGTAACCTTAACTGCTCTCCTCAACAATACGTCAGCTCAATAGACAAAGCAAACAGCAGACTCTCAAACTAATTTTCTTAAACTTTCTCCACTTGCGACCCCTTTCTGCCCGAGACATTTTTACATGACCCCGATAAATGACCAATAGGAAGCCGATATTTGCAAGGCTTGCAAGTATCGGATGTTTCATAGAGTTCAGTATACCCTCGCTTATCTTGGGTATTCCGTTCCAGGACTCTCCCCCACTCCCAAGCCAGCTAAGAGGATTAAGGGGACTGAGGAGGAGACTTTAAAAACACCTGTCTCCTGGCTGTTGCTTACTACACCTGCCTGCCACCTCAGGAGGAGAAGGAGGAAATCCTGCTGCTTCTCCCCCCACCCCCCCAAGCCAGCTAAGAGGAGGAAGGGGACTGAGGAAGAGACTTTAAAAACACCTGTCTCTCATCTGCCTGCCACCTCAGGAGGAGAAGGAGGAAAGCCTGCTGCTACTCTCCCCCTCCCAAGCCAGCTAAGAGGAGGAAGGGAACTGAGGAAGGGACTTTAAAAACACCTGTCTCCTGGCTGTTGCTTACTACATCTGCCTGCCACCTCAGGAGGAGAAGGAGGAAATCCTGCTGCTACTCTCCCCCACTCCCAAGCCAGCTAAGAGGATTAAGCGGACTGAGGAAGAGACTTTAAAAACTTCTGTCTCCTGGCTGTTGCTTACTACATCTGCCTGCCACCTCAGAAGGAGGAAATCCTGCTGCTTCTCCCCCCCCCCCCCTCAAGGCAGCTAAGAGGAGGAAGGGGACTGAGGAAGAGACTTTAAAAACACCTGTCTCCTGGCTGTTGCTTACTACATCTGCCTGCCACCTCAGAAGGAGGAAATCCTGCTGCTTCTCTCCCCCCCCCCCCTCCTCAAGGCAGCTAAGAGGAGGAAGGGGACTGAGGAAGAGACTTTAAAAACACCTGTCTCTCATCTGCCTGCCACCTCAGGAGGAGAAGGAGGAAATCCTGCTGCTTCTCTCCCCTCCTCCCAAGCCAGCTAAGAGCAGGAAGGGGACTGAGGAAGAGTCTTTAAAAACACCTGTCTACTGGCTGTTGCTTACTACATTTGCCTGCCACCTCAGGAGGAGAAAGAGGAAAGCCTGCTGCTACTTTCCCCCTCCCAAGCCAGCTAAGAGGAGGAAGGGGACTGAGGAAGAGACTTTAAAAACACCCATCTCCTGGCTGTTGCTTACTACATTTGCCTGCCACCTCAGGAGGAGAAGGAGGAAATCCTGATGCTACTCTCCCCCACTCCCAAGCCAGCTAAAAGGATTAAGGGGACTGAGGTAGAGACTTTAAAAACACCCGTCTCCTGGCTGTTGCTTACTACATCTGCCTGCCACTTCAGGAGGAGTAGGAAGAAATCCTGCTGCTTCCCCCCCCCCCCAAGCCAGCTAAGAGGAGGAAGGGGACTGAGGAAGAGACTTTAAAAACACCCGTCTCCTGGCTGTTGCTTACTACATCTGCCTGCCACCTCATGAGGAGAAGGAGGAAATCCTGATGCTACTCTCCCCCTCCCAAGGCAGCTAAGAGAAGGAAGGGGACTGAGGAAGGGTCTTTAAAAACACCCGTCTCCTGGCTGTTGCTTACCACATCTGCCTGCCAACTCAGGAGGAGAAGGAGGAAATCCTGATGCTACTCTCCCCCTTCCAAGGCAGCTAAGAGGAGGAAGATGACTGAGGAAGAGACTTTAAAAACACCCATCTCCTGGCTGTTGCTTACTACATTTGCCTGCCACCTCAGGAGGAGAAGGAGGAAATCCTGCTGCTAATCTCCTCCACTCCCAAGCCAGCTAAGAGGAGAAAGGGGACTGAGGAAGAGACTTTAAAAACACCTGTCTCCTGGCTGTTGCTTACTAGATTTGCCTGCCACCTCAGGAGGAGAAGGAGGAAATCCTGCTGCTACTCCCCCCCACCTCCCAAGGCAGCTAAGAGGAGGAAGGGGACTGAGGAAGAGACTTTAAAAACACCTGTCTCCTGGCTGTTGCTTACTACATTTGCCTGCCACCTCAGGAGGAGAAGGAGGAAATCCTGATGCTACTCTCCCCCTCCCAAGCCAGCTAAGAGGAGGAAGGGGACTGAGGAAGAGACTTTAAAAACACCTGTCTCCTGGCTGTTGCTTACTACATTTGCCTGCCACCTCAGGAGGAGAAGGAGGAAATCCTGATGCTACTCTCCCCCTCCCAAGCCAGCTAAGAGGAGGAAGGGGACTGAGGAAGAGACTTTAAAAACACGTGTCTCCTGGCTGTTGCTTACTACATCTGCCTGCCACCTCAGGAGGAGAAGGAGGAAATCCTGCTGCTACTCCCCCCCACCTCCCAAGGCAGCTAAGAGGAGGAAGGGGACTGAGGAAGAGACTTTAAAAACACCTGTCTCTCATCTGCCTGCCACCTCAGGAGGAGAAGGAGGAAAACCTGCTGCTTCCCTCCCCCCCCCCCCCACTCCCAAGCCAGCTAAGAGGATTAAGGGGACTGAGGAAGAGACTTTAAAAACACGTGTCTCCTGGCTGTTGCTTACTACATCTGCCTGCCACCTCAGGAGGAGAAGGAGGAAAGCCTGCTGCTACTCTCCCCCTCCCAAGGCAGCTAAGAGGAGGAAGGGGACTGAGGAAGAGACTTTAAAAACACCCGTCTCCTGGCTGTTGCTTACTACATCTGCCTGCCACCTCAGGAGGAGAAGGAGGAAAGCCTGCTGCTACTCTCTCCCTCCCAAGCCAGCTAAGAGCAGGAAGGGGACTGAGGAAGAGACTTTAAAAACACCTGTCTTCTGGATGTTGCTTACTACATCTGCCTGCCACCTCAGGAGGAGAAGGAGGAAAGCCTGCTGCTACTCTCCCCCACTCCCAAGCCAGCTAAGCAGATTAAGGGGACTGAGGAAGAGACTTTAAAACACCCGTCTCCTGGCTGTTGCTTACTACATTTGCCTGCCACCTCAGGAGGAGAAGGAGGAAATCCTGATGCTTCTCTCCCCTCCTCCCAAGCCAGCTAAGAGCAGGAAGGGGACTGAGGAAGAGTCTTTAAAAACACCTGTCTACTGGCTGTTGCTTACTACATCTGCCTGCCACCTCAGGAGGAGAAGGAGGAAATCCTGATGCTTCTCCCCTCACCCCCCTCCAAGGCAGCTAAGAGGAGGAAGGGGGCTGAGGACGAGACTTTATAAACACCCGTCTCCTGGCTGTTGCTTACTACATCTGCCTACCACCTCAGGAGGAGAAGGAGGAAATCCTGATTATCTATTATAGATTTGGTGTCATCCGCAAACTTGATAATAGGACTGTCCCCAAATAATTGATTAGATATTATTGATTTGGTATCATCCGCAAACTTGATAATAGGGCAGTCCCCAAATAATTGATTATATATTATTGATTTGGTAGTGTATCCACAAGCTTGATAATAAGGCGGTCCCCAAATAATTGATTATATACTATTGATTTGGTGTCATCCGCAAACTTGATAATTGGGCGGTCCCCCAAATAATTGATTATATATTATTGATTTGGTGTCATCCACAAACTTGATAATAGGGCAGTCCCCAAATAATTGATTATCTATTATTAATTTGGTGTCATCCGCAAACTTGATAATCAGGCAGTTCCCAAATAAAGTTTGATTATCTATTATTGATTTGGTGTCATCCGCAAACTTGATAATTGGGCGGTCCCCAAATAAAGATTGATTATATATTATTAATTAGTTGTCATCTGCAAACCTGATAATAGGGCGGTCCCAAATAAAGTTTGATTATCTATTATTGATTTGGTGTCATCCACAAACTTGATAATAGGGCGGTCCCCCAAATAATTGATTATATATTATTGATTTGGGGTCATCCGCAAACTTGATAATAAGGTGGTCCCCAAATAATTGATTATATATTATTGATTTGGTGTCATCTGCAAAGTTCATAATAAGGCAGTCCCCAAATAATGGTTGATAATATATTATTGATTTGATTGACTTGATTTGATTGACTTGATTATCTATTATTGATTTGGTGTCATCCGCAAACTTGATAATAGGGCAGTTCCCAAATAAAGTTTGATTATCTATTATTGATTTGGTGTCATCCGCAAACTTGATAATAGGGCGGTCCCCAAATAATGTTTGATTATCTATTATTGATTTGATTGACTTGATATTATTGATTTGATTGACTTGATTATATATTATTGATTTGATTGACTTAACTAAACCTTCATTTAAGCCAGGCATGGGCCAGCTTGGGCCCTCCCTCCGGGTGTTTTGGACTCCAACTCCCACAATTCCTAACAGCCTACCGGCTGTTAGGAATTGTGGGAGTTGGAGTCCAAAACACCCAGAGGGAGGGCCCAAGCTTGCCCATGCCCGATCTAAGTCATTAATGAAATAGTTGACCAGATCGCAGTCTGATTTGGTGCGACCCGACCGCTCTTTTGTGTTTCCTGAAAGCGGAGTGCCTTCTGTTTCCAAAACATAGGCTCCGAAAGGCCGAGGAAGGGAGGAATGAAGGAAGGAAGGAAAGAAGGAGAGAAAGAAAATAAAGAAAGAGGGAGGCAGGAGGCACCTCTGTTTTCCGCTCGCTTGTTATCCAGGTTTCCCCTAAGGACCCAAGCAACGATGGAGAGAAATGAAACCTATTTGGCGTTTGCGGGAAATGGGTGGAGAGGGCTTGAAGCCACCGCCTCGTCCCCAAAGAGGCCCTCCAGCAAGCAAAATACTCCAAAGCTGGGGGTGGACTAGATGCCCCACGCCAAATTTGCACATCTCTCCATCCGTTTCGTGGAAAGGTCTCTTTCCGTGATGCTGAACTATTGGGTAGATATAATAATGTGGCTCCCTATGTGGAAGGGACCCCCAGAGGTCATGGAGTCCATCCCCTTTCTGCCAGGCAGGGAAACCACAATCAAAGCCAACGACAACGACGGCAACAACAACAGAATAATGTATATATAGTAATATATGGAAGGGATCCCCAAAGGTCATGTAGTCCATCCCCTTTCTGCCAGGCAGGGAAACCACAATCAAAGCTAACAACAACAACAACAACATAATAATAATAATAATAGTAACAACAACAACAACAACAACAACAACAACAACAACAATAATAATAATAATGTATATATAATAATGTGGCTTCCTACATGGAAGGGACCCCCAGAGGTCATGCAGTCCAACCCTCTTCTGCTAGGCAGGGAACCCACAATCAAAGTCAATGACAACAACAACAACAACAACAACAACAACAGGATAATGTATATATAGTAATATATGGAAGGGACCCCCAAAGGTTATGTAGTCCATCCCCTTTCTGCCAGGCAGGGAAACCACAATCAAAGCCAATGACAACCACAACCACAACATAATAATAATAATAATAATAATAATAATAATAATAATAATAATAATGTGGTTTCCTACATGGAAGGCACCCCCAAAGGTCATGTAGTCCATCCCCATTCAGCCAGGCAGAAAAACCACAATCAAAGCCAACAACAACAACAATTCAGCATCCTCCAGGTAGGAAAGGCAGTACCCAATCCCTCCCGACAGATGACCTTCCAGCCTCATAGACATTAGGGCAGCAGTTCTCAACCTGGGGGTCGCGACCCCCAGGGGGGTCGCCTGGCCATTTTGGAGGGGTCGCAAGGCCACCTCCATTGGCCCTACGCAAAGCCTGCCTCTCCTGCCTCACTCTCCCGCCATTAGGGCATTCTATCGGGCTATAGAGTCAAAGCCTCCTAGAGTTGGAAGGGACCTCTAAAGGACATCCAGTCCAACTTCCTTCTGTCAGGCAGGAAAGGCAATATCCGATCTGTCCCGACAGATGACCATCCAGCCTCATAGTCATTAGCACATCCATGGAGAAACAGGACTATAGAATCAAATCGCCCTAGAGTTGGAAGGGACCCTAAAGGACATCCAGTCCAACTTCTTCCTTCTGCCAGGCAGGAAAGGCAATATCCGATCCCTCGCGACAGATGGCCGTCCAGTCTCATAGACGTTAGCACATTCTATAGGATTATAGAGTCAAAGCCTCCTAGAGTTGGAAGGGACCCTAAAGGACATCCAGTCCAACTTCCTTCTGTCAGGCAGGAAAGGCAATATCCGATCTGTCCCGACAGATGGCCGTCCAGTCTCATAGACGTTAGCACATTCTATAGGATTATAGAGTCAAAGCCTCCTGGAGTTGGAAGGGACCCTTAAGGACATCCAGTCCAACTTCTTCCTTCTGTCAGGCAGGAAAGGCAATATCTGATCTCTCCTGACAGATGGCCTTCCAGCCTAATAGACATTAGGGCGTTCTATAGGGTTATAGAGTCAAAGCCTCCTAGAGTTGGAAGGGAACCTGAAAGGACATCTAGTCCAACTTCCTTCTGCCAGGCAGGAAAGGCAATATCCGATCCCTCCCGACAGATGACCTTCCAACCTCATAGACATTAGGGCATTCTATAGGGTTATAGAGTCAAAGCCTCCTAAGAGTTGGGACCCTAAAGGACATCCAATCCATTTCTCTTCCGCAAGGCATGAAAGGCAATATCCGATCCCTCCCGACAGATGGCCTTCCAGAGTCAAAGCCTCCTAGAGGTGGAAGGGACCCTAAAGGACATCCAGTCTATCCCCTTCTGCAACTTCTTCCTTTTGCCAGGCAGGAAAGGCAATATCCGATCCCTCGCAACAGATGACCTTCCAGCCTAATAGGCATTTGGGCATTCTATAGGATTATAGAGTCAAAGCCTCCTAGAGTTGGAAGGGACCCCCAAAGGACATCCAATCCACTTCCCTTCTGCTAGGCAGGAAAGGCAATATCCAATCCCTCCTGACAGATGGCCTTCCAACCTCATAGACATTAGGCCATTCTATAGGGTTATAGAGTCAAAGCCTCCTAGAGTTGGGAGGGACCCTAAGAGGACATCTAGTCAACTTTCTTCTACCACACAGAAAAGGCAATGTCCAATCCCTCCTGACAGATGGCCATCCAGCAGGAAAGACAATATCTGATCCGTCCCAACAGATGACCTTCCAGCCTCATAGTCATTAGGGCATTCTATAGGGCTATAAAGTCAAAGCCTCCTAGAGATGGGACCCCCAAAGGATATCCAGTCCAACATCTTTCTTCCAGGCAGAAAAGGCAATACCCAATCGCTCCCGACAGATGACCTTCCAGCCTCATAGACATTAGGGCATTCTATAGAGTGAAACCTCCTAGAGTTGGAAGTGACCCTAAAGGACACCCAATCCACCCCCTTCTGCCAAGCAGGAAAGGCCATATCCGATCCCTCCCGACAGATGCCCATCCCTGCTCCCTCTCCCTTCCAGGTGTGGGAAGGGTCTCCTGGCCGGCCCCTCACCTGTGAGCAGCAGGAGCAAGGCCAGGGCGGTGGCCGCGGGCAGAGAGTGACCCATGGCGCAGGTGATGGGACCTCGAGGGCTGTGTGGACACAGCTGTGCCGCCGGACGCAGGGCTCAAGGGCGATGGCAGCTGTTGCCGGGAGGGGAGGCTTTATAGGTGAAGCACACCTGAGCCCAGGTAGAGAGGGAGGGAGGGAGGGGAAGGAGGGAGGGAGGCAAGGCCCGGCCCAGCCTAGGCTCACCTCTCCTGGCCAGAGGGGCGGCCCAGAGCTCCTGGCTTGCTTCCTTCTTCTGCCCCTAAGGGCAAAAGGACCAGAGAAGCAAAGGGTCCGGAGGGCCACCCTCTTGTTGTTGTTGTTGTTGTTGTTGTGGTTGTTGTTGTTGTTGTAAGGAGACTCAAAGGGCTTGCTCCCTGATATTGTAAACATAGACCTCAATTGGGAAGCGCAGCCGAGGATTGTTTTTATTGCATTGCAATGAATTGCGGGATGCAAATAATACTAATATTACTACTACTACTACTACTAATAATAATAATAATAATATGACCATTGTCGTCATCATCAATTATTATTATTTTGTGTCATTTCAGTGGGAATTCAATCCCTCCTGATAGATGGCCATGCAGAGAAGGAGATAGATAGATAGATAGATAGATAGATAGATAATAGATACATACATACATAGGCACAATTTGATCCCTCCCAATAGATGGCCATCGTGAGAAGTAGATACATAGATAGGAAGACACAATTCGATCCCTCCCAATAGATGGCCATCCAGAGAAGAAGATAGATAGATAGATAGATAGATAGATAGATACAATGCAATCCCTCCCGATAGATAGCCATCCTGAGAAAGAGATAGATGGATAGATAGATAGATAGATAGATAGATAGATAGATAGATGCAATTCGATCTCTCCTGATAGATGGCTATCCAGAGAAGGAAATATAGATAGATAGATAGATAGATAGATAGATAGATAGATAGACACAATTTGATCCCTCCCAATAGATGGCCATCCTGAGAAGGAAATAGATGGATAGATAGATAGATAGATAGATAGATAGATAGATAGATAGATAGATGATAGATAGACACAGTTTGATCCCTCCCAATAGATGGCCATCCTGAGAAGGAAATAGATGGATAGATAGATAGATAGATAGATAGATAGATGATAGATAGACACAATTTGATCCCTCCCAATAGATGGCCATCCTGAGAAGGAAATAGATGGATAGATAGATAGATAGATAGATAGATAGATACAATTTGATCCCTCCCAATAGATGGCCATCCTGAGAAGGAAATAGATGGATAGATAGATAGATAGATAGATAGATAGACACAATTCGATCTCTCCCAATAGATGGCCATCCTGAGAAGGAGATAGATAGATAGATAGATAGATAGATAGATAGATAGATACTAGTAGACACAATTCGATCCCTCCTGATAGATGGCCATCCAGAAGAGATAGACAGACAGACACAATTTGATCACTCCCAATAGATGGCCATCCAAAGGAGACAGAGAGATAGATAGACACAATTCAATCCCTCCCAATAGATGGCCAGCCAGAGAAGCAGACAGAGAGATATATAGAGAGAGAGTTCACGCAGCAAAGGCGTAACCTGTTGGGTGCCAGGTTAAACAATATTGTTTTGAGTGAGACCTTTGTGTACCTAGCCTTCCACCTCAGGGAGACAGATACACACAAAGTCCTCCTTCGAAACAATATTGTTGAAAGAAGTGATG
>NC_090032.1:1396511-1411511 GCF_037176765.1 Anolis sagrei
TGGATTTATTGCTTTATGATGCTTTTTTATTGATGTCATTATGTAGTGAATTTTTAGATGTTTTAGCTATTTTTATACTGTTATGGGCATCGAATTGTGCCATTCTGTAAACCATCCCGGGTCTAAGAATGGCGGTATACTTTTACTTTTTTACTTACTTAGGCGATCCCTCATTGTCCGAGTAGGATAATCTTCCAGGGTGGGTCCATAGTTGACCGTAGAGTCCTATTCTTGACCGGCATCTTCTCCCGCAGTGAGGGCATCGGTTTCCAGATGGAAGGCGGTCCTGGTTGGGGTTGGCTTGACACGCCTTCCTCTTGGCATGTTTCTCTCTTTCTCCCTCCATTCGTGCCTCTTCGAATTCTGCAGCACTGCTGGTCACAGCTGACTTCCAACTGGAGTGCTCAAGAGCCAGAGTTTCCCAGTTCTCAGTGTCTATGGCAGAGATTTTAAGGTTGGCTTTGAGCCCATCTTTCAATCTCTTTTCCTGCCCACTAACATTCCGTTTTCCGTTCTTGATTTCAGAGTAGAGCAACTGCTTTGGGAGACGGTGGTCGGGCATCTGGACGTGGCCGGTCCAGTGGAGTTGATGGCGGAGGACCATCGCTTCAGTGCTGGGGGTCTTTGCTTCTTCCAGCATGCTGACGTTTGTCCGCCTGTCTTCCCAAGAGATTTGCAGGATTTTCCGGAGGCAGCGCTGATGGAATCGTTTCAGGAGTTGCATGTGACGTCTGTAGACAGTCCACGTCTCGCAGGCAAATAGCAGGGTTGGGAGGGCAATAGCACCTTGGTATCCCTACGGATGTCCCAGTCTTCAAATACTCTCTGCTTCATTCGGAAAAACGTTGCACTCGCAGAGCTCAGGTGGTGTTGTATTTCAGTGTCAGTGTTGACATCTGTAGACAGTCCAAGTTTCGCAGGAATATAGAAGGGGTTGGGAGGACAATAGCTTTATAAACAAGCACCTTGGTATCCGTACGGATGTCCCGGTCCTCAAACACTCAACTTCATTTGGAAAAAAGCTGCACTTGCAGAGCTCAGGCGGTGTTGTATTTCAGTGTCAAGGTTGACATCTGTAGACAGTCCACGTTTTGCAGGCGTATAGCAGGGTTGGGAGGATAATAGCTTTATAAACAAGCACCTTGGTCTCCCTATGGGTGTCCCGATCCTCAAATACTCTCTGCTCCATTCGGAAAAATGCTGCACTTGCAGAGCTCAGGTGGTGTTGTATTTCAGTGTCAAGGTTGACATCTGTAGACCGTCCACGTTTTGCAGGGTTGGGAGGATAATAGCTTTATAAACAAGCACCTTGGTCTCCCTATGGGTGTCCCGATCCTCAAATACTCTCTGCTCCATTCGGAAAAATGCTGCACTTGCAGAACTCAGGCGGTGTTGTATTTCAGTGTCAATGTTGACATCTGTAGACAGTCCACGTTTCACAGGCATATAGCAGGGTTGGATGGACAATAGCTTTATAAACAAGCCCCTTGGTATCCGTACGGATGTCCCGGTCCTCAAACACTCAACTTCATTTGGAAAAAAGCTGCACTTGCAGAGCTCAGGCGGTGTTGTATTTCAGTATCAATGTTTAAATCTATAGACAGTCCATGTCTCGCAGGCGTATAGCAGGGTTGGGAGGACAATAGCTTTATAAACAAGCACCTTGGTCTCCCTACAGATGTCCAGAGAAGGGCGACTGAAATGATCAAGGGTTTGGAGAACAAGCCCTATGAGGAGCGGCTTAAAGAGCTGGGCATGTTTAGCCTGAAGAAGAGAAGGCTGAGAGGAGACATGATGATAACCATGTATAAATATGTGAGAGGAAGTCACGGGAGGAGGGAACAAGCTTGTTTTCTGCTTCCCTGGAGACTGGGACGCAATGGAACAATGGCTTCAAACTACAAGAGAGGAGATTCCACCTGAACATGACTGTGAGAGCCGTTCAGCAGTGGAACTCTCTGCCCCGGAGTGTGGTGGAGGCTCCTTCTTTGGAGGCTTTGAAGCAGAGGCTGGATGGCCATCTGTCGGGAGTGCTTTGAATGCAATTTTCCTGCTTCTTGGCAGAATGGGGTTGGACTGGATGGTGGCCCATGAGGTCTCTTCCAACTCTATTGACTTGAAGGCACCAATAGCATTGCTTGGTGAGTCCCCATGTTGTCTATGTGAGTTCAGCACCTTGGAGAGCGCACCTGAAAGTCTGCACTGAAACCCAAGTTTTGTGGTCAAAGTCTTCCATAGCCGGGATGACTGAGTTGCTGTGAGTCTTCTGGGCTGTCTGGCCATGTCCCAGCAGCATTCTCAGTGACGGTCTCCCATCCAAGTACTGACCAAGGCAAGCCCTGCTTAGCTTCCACGTTTGGACAGGATCTCGTACCCTGAGGGCATTTCAGTATTGTTTTCTTCGGCTAGTCTTCCTCAAAGGCAGAAGGCCATCCACAATCCGATCCCTCCTGACAGATGGCCATCTAGCCTCATTCTACCCCATTCTACCATGACACAATCCAATCTCTCCTGCCAGATGGCCATCTGGCCTCATAGATAGTCACAGGTTCGTGAAGAAATAGAGCTATAATCATAGGAAGTTGGAAGAGATCCCCAAAGGCCATCCAGCCTGACCCCGTTCTACCATGACACAATCCGATCCCTCTCAACAGATGGCCATCCAGCCTCATAGGCATTCATGCGGTTCATAGATAAATAGGGCTATAGAGTCATAGAATGCTAGAGTTGGAAGAGAACCCCCAAAGGCCATCCAGTCTGACCCGATTCTCCCATGACACAATCCGATCCCTTCCGACAGATGGCCATTTAGCTTCATAGGCATCCATTGGTTCAAGGAGAAATAGAGCTATAGTCATAGAATGCTAGAGTTGGAAGACTTTGAAACAGAGCCAATGGCACCTTAGGTTTGCGGGCGGTCTCCCATCCAAGTACCGACCAAGGCAAGCCCTGCTTAGCATCCATGTTTAGACAGGAAACTCACTGCATACCCATTGTGGGTCATGGCAACCCTGTTGATTCACAGATATAGTCTATTGAGGGCCTCACATATCTTTCACAGCACCGGATCCCGCTTGAGCTTGGAAGCTAAGCAGGGTTTGCCTTGGTCGGTACTTGGATGGGAGACTGCCTGCAAACTCAAGGTGCCACTGGCTCTGTTTCAAAGACCAAGTTGCCTTTGAGGAAGCCTGGCCTAAGAAAACAATACCGAAATGCCCTAAGGGCACGAGATCCTATCCAAATATGGATGCTAAGCAGGGCTTGCCTTGGTTGGTACTTGGATGGGAGACCACCCGCAAACCCAAGGTGCCATTGGCTCTGTTTCAAAGGCCAAGCTGCCTTTGAGGAAGCCTAGCCTGAGAAAACAATCCCAAAATTCCCTAAGGGGACTAGATCCTGGCCAAACATGGATGCTAAGCAGGGCTTGCCTTGGTTGGTACTTGGATGGGAGACCGTTACTGAAAATGTCTCTATAAGGGGAAGGAATAAGCAAAACCACCTCTGAGGACACCTTGTCCAGTCTTTCGGACCATTGGCAGGGGGACGCAATCCCCGGCCGTGGCGCAATCCCCGGCGAAAGGGCCAGGGTCACGACCCCGTCTGTGCCACGCCACGTGTCCCTTGTGGTCAGTGCACTTCGGCCGCACGTCCGTCCTGGGTCCTGATGCAACGCTCCCTTGGAACTGAGATTAGGAGCTTCTCCCAAGGAGAACACTTTGTCTCCTGAGCTGCAGGGATGGTCTGGGAAGCACAATCTAATCCCTCTCTACAGATGACCTTTCAGCCTCATAGGCATCCATTGGTTCAAGGAGAAATAGAGCTATAGGGTCATAGAATAAAAATGAAGCAAATAATAAATAAATAAATAGAATGCTAGAATTGGAAGAGATACCTAACGGCCACCCACAATCTGATCCATCCTGACAGATGGCCATCTAGGCTCATTCTACCCCATCCTACCATGACACAATCCGATCCCTCCCAACAGATGGCCATTTAGCTTCATAGGCATCCATTGGTTCAAGGAGAAATAGAGCTATAGAGTCATAGAATGCTAAAGCTGGAAGAGATCCCCAAAGACCATCCAGTCTGACCCCATTCTACTATGACACAATCCAATCCCTCCCAACAGATGGCCATTTAGCCTCCTAGGCATCCATTGGTTCAAGGAGAAGTAGAACTACGGAGTCATAGAATGCTAGAGTTGGAAGATACATCCATTGGTTCAGGGAGAAATAGAGCTATAGGGTCATAGAATGCTAGAGGTGGAAGAGATCCCCAAAGGCCATCCAGCCTGACTCAATTCTACTGTGACACAATCCGATCCCTCTAGACAGATGGCCATCTAGCCTCATAGATAGTCACAGGTTCATGGAGAAATAGGGCTATAGTCATATAGTCTCGTCTGACCCCATTCCACCATGACACAATTCGATCCCTCCCAACAGATATCCATCCAGCCCCATAGATATTTATGGAGCGTGACACAATCTGATCCCTCCCGACAGATGGCCATCCAGCCTCATAGGCATTCATAGGTTCATTTAAAAATTGGTCTATAGACTCATAGAATGCTGGAGTTGGAAGAGATCCCCAAAGGCCATCTAGCCTGACCCCATTCTACCGTGACACAATCCGATCCCTCCCAAGAGATGGCCATTTAGCCTCATAGGCATCCATTGGTTCAGGGAGAAATAGAGCTATGGAGTCATAGAATGCTAGAGTTGGAAGAGATCCCCCAAAGGCCATCCAGTCTGACTCCATTCAACCATGACACAATCCAGTCCCTCCCAACAGATGGCCATCTTGCCTCATAGATATTCACAGTTCAGGGAGAAATAGGGCTATAGAGCCATAGGATTATAGTTGGAAGAGATCCCCAAAGGTCATCTAGTCTGACTCCATTCTACCATGACACAATCTGATCCCTCCCGACAGATGGCCACCCAGCCTCATAGGCATTCATGGGGTTCATGGATAAATAGGGCTTATACAGTCATAGAAAATGGTAGAGTTGGAAGATACACCCAAAGGCCGTCCAGCCTGACCCCATTCCACAATGACACAATCCAATCCCTCTAGACAGATGGCCATCTTGCCTCATAGATATTCACAGTTTAGGGAGAAATAGAGCTATAGAGCCATAGGATTATAGTTGGAAGAGGTCCCCAAAGGCCATCCAGCCTGACCCCGTTCTCCCATGACACAATCCGATCCCTCCCGACAGATGGCCATTGAGCCTCATAGGCATTGATGGGCTCATGGAGCAATGTTGGGAGTCGTAGTGCTGCTTTTCTTCGCTCAAGAGGGTCGAAAGGCCTCTTCTGAGCGTTGCCTCATCCGGACAGGGAAGTCCACGCCTTTCCTTTCTTTCCTCCTTTCTGTTTGTTCTGCCTGAAATCTCTTTACAGCGCCATCAGGAAGCAGGGATTCTGGGCGTTGGAGTGCTGTAACCTTTTAATGGTCTGTTTATGGTTTTATGCTCCTGCCTCTCGTTTCCAATAATACCAATGACAAAGGGAACGAGAGCTCTTGAATGAGGAACGGACGGCAAGCTCAGGCCTTGGTCTTGCACTGGGACAAAGTTCTGCCAAGGAAATGCATCGCTCCCAAAACTCCCTCCCAAAAGATATATCCTCCTTCTCCTTCTACTCCTTCTTTTCATCTTCTCCTTGTCCTTCTTCTCCTTTCTTCTCCTCCTTCTTCTCTTTCTTCTTCTCATTTCGTTTCCTTCTACTTCTCCTCCTTTCTTCTTCTCCTTCTCCTTTCTTCCCCTTCTTCTCCTACTTCTCTTTCATCTCAATTTCATCTCCTTCTACTTCTCTTTCTTCTTCTACTCCTTTTTATTTCCTTCTCTTTTTCATCTCCTTCTTTTGCTCCTCCTCCTTCTACTCCTTTTTAAATCTTCTCCTTTCTTCTCCTCCTCCTCCTCCTCATTTTCATCTCCTTCACTTCTCCTCCTTTCTTCTTCTCCTTCCCCTTCTTCTTTTTTCTCCTCCTTCTCCTTTTTCTAGTTCTCCTTCTTCTTCCCCTTCTCTTCTCCTTTTCTTCTCCTCCTTCTCCTCTTTTTTCTACTTCTCCTTCTTCTCCTCCTTCTCTTCTCCTCCTTCTCCTTTCCTCTTCTCCTCCTTCCCCTCCTCCTTTTCTTCTCCTCCTTCTCTTTCTACTTCTCCTTTCTTCCCCTCCTCCTTCTTCCCCTTCTTCTTCCCCTTCTCTCCTCCTCCTTCTCCTTCTTTTTCTACTTCTCCTTCTTCTCCTTTCTTCTTCACCTTCTTCCCCTTCTTCTTTTCCTTTTCCCCTCCTTCTTCTCCTTTCTTCTTCTTTTTCTTCCCCTCTCTTCTCCTCCTTCTCCTTTTTCTACTACCCCTTCTTCTCCTTTTATTTTCCTCCTTCTCCTTCTTTTTCTACTTCTCCTTCCCCTCCTTCTTCTTCTCCTTCTTCCCCTTCTCTTCTCCTCATCATTCTTTTTCTACTTCCCCTTCTTCTCCTTTCTCCTCCTCCTCTTTCCCCTTCTTCTTCCCCTTTTCTTCTCCTTCTCCTTATTTTTCTACTTCTCCTCCTCCTCCTCCTCCTTCTTCTCCTTCTTCCCCTTCTTCTTCCCCTTCTCTTCTCCTCCTTATCCTTCTTTTTCTATTTCCCCTTCTTCTCCTTTCCTCTCCCCCTCCTTCCCCTTCTTCTTCCCCTTTTCTTCTCCTCCTTCTCCTTATTTTTCTACTTCTCCTGCTTCTTCTTGGACTCTTTACATGCCTCCTTGAGGACTAGAACCCCAGGCTTGCAAAACGGGTCCCCAAGCCGATCAGCTGTTGACTTCCTCAGATTGGCCTGTCCTTCTGGGCCCAACCCTCTTCTCCCAAAGGTTGTCACATTCAGTTCGGAAGGGATGGCGCAACTGTTCTTCTTCTTGTGTTCTCACTTTTGCGTCATGCGCTCGAATATGAGTGTTATGTTCCAATATGTGCTTTTATGGATGGGTTTGCATTATGTGGTGTGCCCCGCCTCAATCTGCAAAGAGAGGCGTGCAATAAATCAAAAGGGATTCCTGTTGTCAGAGATCTCTGTTTCTGGAGACTTTTCAAGCCAAAGCTGGAGGGCCATCTGTCGGGAGGGATTGGATGGTGTCTTCCTGCTTGGCAGGATAATATACTATTATTATATTATCATAACTATTATTTTTATAATATTATCAACATTACGAATTATTATTGTTTTTGTTATTAGTACTACTATTATTTTATTACTTTTATTATTTTTATAATATTATCATTATCACTAATGTTAGTCATATTATTATTATATTATCATTATAACTATTATTATAATATTACCAACATTATTAATTATTATTGTTTTGTTATTATTGCTATTATTATTTTATTACTTTTATTTTTTTTATATTACATCATTATCACTAAGTTTAGTAGTACTATTATTATATCATCATCATCATCATAATATTATGAACATTATTAATCATTATTGTTTTTGTTATTAGTACTATTATTATTTTATTACTTTTATTATTGTTATATTATCATTATCACTAATTTTAGTCATATCATTATTATTATATTATCGTTATAACTATCGTTATTATAATATTACCAACATTATTATTAGTGTTTTTCTTATTAGTACTATTATTATTTTATTACTTTTTATTTTTATATTATTATCATTATCACTATTATTATTATAATATTATCAACATTAGTAATTATTATTGTTTTTGTTATTATTACTACTATTATTTTATTACTTGTATTACTTTTATATTATTATCATTATCACTCATATTATTATTATTATTATATTATATTATCAACATTATTATTATTGTTTTTGTTATTAGTACTATTATTATTTTGTTACTTTTATTATTATAATATTATTATTATTATCACTAAGTTTAGTAGTACTATTATTATTATATTATTATCATTATAACTATTATTATAATATTATGAACATTATTAATTATTATTGTTTTTCTTACTAGTACTATTATTTTATTACTTTTATATTATAATTATCACTAATTTTAGTAGTACTAATATTATTGTATTATTATCATTATAACTATTATTATTATTATAATATTACCAACATTATTAATTATTATTGTTTCTGTTACTAGTACTAATATTATTTTATTACTTTTATATTATTATCACTAATTTTAGTAGTACTAGTATCATTATAACTAATATTATATTATCAACATTATTAATTATTGTTTTTGTTATTAGTACTATTATTATTTTATTACTTTTATTATATTTATATTAATATCACTAAGTTTAGTAGTAGTATTGTTATATTATTATCATTATAACTATTATTATAAAATTACCAACATTATTAATTATTATTGTTTTTGTTACTAGTACTATTATTTTATTACTCTTATATTATTATCACTGATTTTAGTAGTACTATTATATTATTATTATTATCATTATAACTATTATCATTATATTACCAACATTATTAATTATTTTTGTTTTTGTTATTAGTACTATTATTTTATTACTTTTATATTATCATTATCACTAATTTTAGTAGTACTATTATTAGTATATTATTATCATTATAACTATTATTGTTATATTATCAACATTATTAATTATTATTGTTTTTGTTACTAGTACTATAATTTTATTACTTTTATATTATTATCACTAATTTGAGCAGTACTATTATATTATTATTATTATCATTATAACTATTATCATTATATTATCAACATTATTAATTATTATTGTTTTTTTTACTAGTACTATTATTTTATTACTCTTATATTATTAGCACTAATTTTAGTAGTACTATTATTATTATATTATCATTATTATTATATTGTCAACATTATTAATTATTGTTTTTGTTATTAGTACTATTATTATTTTATTACTTTTATTATTATAATATTATTATCACTAATTTTAGTAATACTATTATTATTATATTATTATTATCGTTATAACTATTATTATAATATTATGAACATTATTAATTATTATTGTTTTTGTTATTAGTACTATTATTATTTTATTACTTTTATTATTATAATATCATTATCACTAATTTTAGTAATACTATTATTATTATATTATTATTATCGTTATAACTATTATTATAATATTATGAACATTATTAATTATTATTGTTTCTGTTACTAGTACTATTATTATTTTATTACTTTTATATTATTATCACTAATTTGAGCAGTACTATTATTATATTATTATTATTATTATTATCATTATAACTATTATTATAATATTACCAACATTATTAATTATTTTTGTTTTTGTTATTAGTACTATTATTTTATTACTTTTATATTAAGACCATTAATTCGGCCTAGGGATCGTGTAACAACATTAGTGATTCCAAACCGGTCTCCTGATATGGTAAAATGGTGTAACCAGGATGGCGGTCCCTCTGGATTGAAGGTGGTGCTGTTGAACGCCAGATCTGTCAATGGAAAAACAACTTTCATCCAAGACTTAATCCTGGATGAGCGGGCAGATCTGGCGTGCATCACGGAGACCTGGTTGGACGAAGCGGGAGGCGTGAATTTGACCCAGCTTTGCCCACCAGGTTTTTCCGTGCAGCACCAGCCGAGATCCGGAGGGCGGGGAGGCGGGGTCGCAGTTGTCTATAGAGATTCCATCCCTCTGACCAGGGGCCCCATCCCGCAGTCAACAAATTTTGAATGTGTCCACTTGAGGTTGGGTGACCGGGACAGAATAGGGATTCTGTTAGTGTACCGCCCACCTCGCTGCACTACAGTCTCCTTACCTGAGCTAGCGGGGGTGGTCTCAGGCCTGGCATTGGAATCCCAGCGGCTCCTTGTGCTGGGGGACTTCAATGTCCATGCCGAGGCGGCCCTTTCAGGAGCGGCTCAGGACTTCATGTCTGCCATGGCAACCATGGGGCTGTCCCAGCAAGTATCTGGCCCCACTCATAGTGCAGGACATACATTGGACTTGGTTTTCTGCCAGGGATGGGAGGAAGGTGGTGGGGTCGAGGAGCTGACCATCTCTCCGTTGCCATGGACCGACCACTTCCTGGTCAGATTTAGGCTCACTGCGCCCCCTAACCTCTGCAGAGGTGGAGGACCCATTAAGTTGGTCCGCCCCAGGAGGCTTATGGATCCGGATGGATTCCTGATGGCTCTTGGGAAGTTTCCCGCCGCCTCGGTAGGTGATCCTGTCGAGGCCCTGGTCACTCTCTGGAATGGGGAGATGACTAGGGCAATTGACACGATCGCTCCGGAACGTCCCCTCTCAAGTAGCCGAGCTAAACCAGCTCCCTGGTTCACCGAGGAGCTGGCAGTGATGAAGCGAAGGAAGAGGGAACTAGAGAGTGTGTGGCGTTCAGATCCGAGTGAGCCAAATCGAACACGGTTTGTGTCCTTTTTAAGGGCATATGCCGCGGCAATAAAAGCCGCAAAGAAGGCCTTCTTTGCGGCCACTATTGCGTCTGCAAAGAACCGTCCGGCTGAGCTGTTCCGAATTGTCAGAGGCCTTTTAAATCCCACCACTCAAGGTGGGAACCCTGACGATTCGACTTCTCGCTGTGAAGCTTTTGCTCAGTTCTTTACAGACAAAGTCGCTTTGATCCGTTCTGGTCTGGATACCATGTTAATGGCAGTCTCTGAGGATGTAACACGAGCACCTGCTTGTCCAGTTTTGATGGATTCATTTCAATTGGTGAAACCCGAGGATGTGGACAAGATACTTGGAGGAATGAGGCCAACCACATGCATCCTGGACCCCTGCCCATCCTGGCTTCTAAAGGAGGCCAGAAGGGGATTGGCTGAGTGGGTTAAGGTGGTGGTTAATGCTTCCCTTCGGGAAGGCAAGTTTCCAGCGAGCTTAAAACAAGCTATAATAAAACCGCTGTTGAAGAAACCATCACTGGACCCCACTAAATTCGACAACTATCGGCCAGTTTCCAATCTCCCCTTCTTGGGCAAAGTCTTGGAACGTGTGGTGGCCTCACAACTCCAGGTATTCTTGGTAGACACGGATTATCTAGACCCGGCACAGTCTGGCTTTAGGCCGGGACATGGTACCGAGACAGCCTTGGTCGCCTTAGTGGATGATCTGCGCCGGGAGCTCGACAGGGGGAGTGTGTCCCTGTTGGTGCTGCTCGACCTCTCAGCGGCCTTCGATACCGTCGACCACGGTATCCTTCTGGGACGCCTCGCAGGGATGGGTCTTGGAGGTACTGTTTTGCAGTGGCTCCGGTCATTCCTGGAGGGTCGATCTCAGAAAGTGTTGTTGGGGGACACCTGTTCAACCCCACAACCATTGTCTTGTGGGGTTCCTCAGGGCTCAATATTGTCTCCCATGTTGTTTAACATCTACATGAAGCCGCTGGGGGAGATCATCCGGAGTTTCGGGGTACGGTGTCATCTGTACGCGGATGATGTCCAACTCTGTCACTCCTTTCCACCTGCTACTAAGGAGGCTGTCCAGGTCCTGAACCGGTGCCTGGCCGCTGTGACGGTCTGGATGAGGGCGAACAAATTGAAATTGAATCCAGACAAGACAGAGGTACTCCTGGTCAGTCGCAAGGCCGAACAGGGCATAGGGTTACAGCCTGTGTTGGATGGGGCCACACTCCCCCTGAAGACGCAGGTTCGCAGCTTGGGAGTGATCCTGGACTCATCGCTGAGCCTGGAACCCCAGGTTTCGGCGGTGACCAGGGGAGCATTTGCACAGCTAAAGCTTGTGCGCCAGCTGCGCCCATACCTTGGGAAGTCTGACTTGGCCACGGTAGTCCACGCTCTGGTTACATCCCGTTTAGACTACTGCAACGCTCTCTACGTGGGGTTGCCTTTGAAGACAGCTCGGAAGCTCCAACTAGTCCAACGCTCGGCAGCCATGATTTTAACAGGAGCGGAGCGCAGGGAGCATACAACCCCCCTGTTGCGCCAACTCCACTGGCTACCGATCTGCTACCGGGCTGAATTCAAAGTGCTGGCGTTGGCCTTTAAAGCCCTAAACGGTTCCGGCCCAAGCTACCTATCTGACTGCATCTCTGCCTATGAACCCACCAGGAGTTTGAGATCTTCCGGGGAGACCCTGCTCTCGATCCCGCCTGCTTCTCAAGCTCGGCTGGCGGGGACGAGAGATAGGGCCTTTTCTGTGGTGGCCCCCCGGCTTTGGAACACCCTCCCCATAGAGGTACGATCAGCCCCTTCGCTGATGGTGTTTCGGAAAAGATTGAAGACATGGATGTTTAAACAAGCATTTGGTTAATCCATTGTAACGAATTGTGATGACTAAGGATTGGTTATACACGGACGATGAATTTTGGATTACGATTCCAGTTATGAGATGCATAGGATCGTTATTGGTGGCCCAATAATTTGTACTGTATATGTGTTTTATGCTTTTAACTGAATATTGTTTTTAAATGTTGTAAACCGCAATGAGTCGCCGATTTAGGCTGAGATATTAGCGGTATACAAGTGCATTAATAAATAAATAAATAAATAAATATTATTATCACTAATTTGAGCAGTACTATTATAATATTATTATTATCATTATAACTATTATCATAAAATTACCAACATTATTAATTATTTTTGTTTTTGTTATTAGTACTATTATTATTTTATTACTTTTATTATATTTATATTATTATCTTTATCACTATTATTATTATCAACATTATTATTGTTTTTGTTATTAGTACTATTATTATTTTATTACTTTTTATTTTTATATTATTATCATTATTACTATTAGCAGTAGTAGTAGAATTTTTTTTAATTATTATTATTATTATTATTATTATTATTATTATTATTATTATTATTATTATTATTTGCATAACAAGATTAGTACACACAGTAAACAAGATGGGCCTGCATCGCCACCTGCTGGCTGAGAACTGCAAGTGCTTCAGAGCCACAAGTGATAGACAGACAACATTGTGACTTCCCATTCAAAAGGCTGAGATTCTGCTGTCAATCTTCCATCCAGGAAGCACTATGCATCCAACCCCAAGGAAATCTGCACTGGGAGGAAGTGGGACACGAAAGACACTCAGCAAGACGGGTAAGTTTCCTAAATTAAGGAAAAGTTCGGTCCGAAATGTTAAATTGTGTTTGCAATGCTTATGAGGCTGGATGGCCATCTGTCGGGAGGGATCGGATTGTGGAATGGGGTTGGACTGGATGGCCTTTGGGGGTTTCTTCCAACTTTAGCATTCAATGATTCTATAAGCCCTATTTCCCCATGAATGCTTATGAGGCTGGGTGGCCATCTGTTGGGAGGGATCGGATTGTGTCATGGTTGAATGGTGTCAGACTGGGTTGCCTTTGGGAGCCTCTTCCAGCTCTAGCATTCAATGATTCTATAATCCCTATTTCTCCATAGATGTCTATGAGGGTGGATGGTCATCTGTTGGGAGGGATTGGTTTGTGTCATGGTTGAATGGTGTCAGACTGGGTTGCCTTTGGGAGCCTCTTCCAACGCTAGCATTCAATGATTCTATAAGCCCCATTTCCCCATGAATGCTTATGAGGCTGGATGGCCATCTGTCGGGAGGGATCGGATTCTGTAAGCCCTATTTCTACATAGATGTCTATGAGGTTGGATGGCCATCTGTCAGGAGGGATCGGATTGCATCATGGTGGAATGGGGTCAGACTGGATGACCTTTGGGAGTCTCTTCTAACTCAAGAATTCAATGATTCTATAAGCCCTATTTTCCCATAGTTCACTATGGATGGCCATCTGTTGGGAGGGATCGGATTGTGTCATGGTGGAATGAGGTCAGACTGGATGGCCTTTGGGAATCTCTTCCAGCTCTCAAATTCAATGATTCTATAAGCCCTATTTCTCCATAGATGTCTATGAGGCTGGATGGCCATCCGTCGGGAGGGATCGGATTGTGTCATGGTGGAATGGGGTTGGACTGGATGGCCTTTGGGGGTCTCTTCCAACTCTAGCATTTGATTATTCTACAGTATAAACCCTATTTACCCATGAATCCTATGAGGCTGGATGGCCATCTGTTGGGAGGGATCAGATTGTTCAGTCAAAGCAGGTGGTTTGGATATACATTTTTGAGAATATTTTAATGAATATTTTAATGAATATTTTCGTAAATATTTCTGTGAATATCTATCTATCTATCTATCTATATCTATATATATATATATATATAGTTTGGTGATTATTTTTTGTAAATATAGAAATATTTTCTATGAATATTTCCCGTGGATTTTTTTTCTTCCTGTGGGAATTTTTGTCATTATTTTAATGATTATTTTTGTGAATATTTCAAAGAATATTTCCATGAACATTTTTTTTGTAAATATTTCTGTGGATATTTTAATGAATATTTTTGGTGAATATTTCCTGTGATCAATTTTTGCAATCATTATTTTAAATCATTATTTTAATGAATATTTTTGTGAATATTTCTTGTGATTAATTTTTGCAAACATTATTTTAAATGAATATTTTTGGTGAATATTTCCTGTGATTAGGTTTTGCAAACATTATTTTAAATGATTATTTTAATGAATATTTTTGGTGAATATTTCCTGTGATTAATTTTTGCGAACATTATTTTAAATCATTATTTTAATGAATATTAAATGATTATTTTAATGAATATTTTTGGTGAATTTTTCCTGTGATTAATTTTTGCAGACATTATTTTAAATGATTATTTTAATGAATATTTTAATGAATATTTCCTGTGATTAATTTTTGCAAACATTATTTTAAATCATTATTTTAATGAATATTTTTGGTGAATATTTCCTGTGATTAATTTTTGCGGACATTATTTTAAATGATTATCTTAATGAATATTTTTGGTGAATATTTCTGTGCAATTGAGAGGGGGTCCCGGCCTTGCGTGGCCCCTTTAAGAGGCCCCCTTGGTCCCTCCCTATTGGCGTCCAGTGTCCTGTCCCCAACGGCTCCATTGTGCTCTGGACAGAGGCGGCCGGAGTGGCCGGAGT
>NC_090032.1:1414011-1456511 GCF_037176765.1 Anolis sagrei
AATTAGTAGTAGTAATAGTATTTGTTGTTGTTGTTACTTCGTTCAGTTGTCATGACCAATTATATTATATTAGTATATATTAATTAGTATATATTAATTAATATAATATATTAATCAGTATATATTAATTATATTATATTAGTATATATTAATTAGTAGTAGTAATAGTATTTGTTGTTGTTGTTACTTCGTTCAGTTGTCATGACCAATTATATTATATTAGTATATATTAATTAGTAGTAGTAATAGTATTTGTTGTTGTTGTTCATTCGTTCAGTCGTCTCCGACTCTTTGGGACCTCATGGACCAGCCCACGCCAGAGCTCCCTGTCGGCCGTCACCACCCCCAGCTCCTTCAAGGTCAGTCCGGTCACTTCAAGGATGCCATCCATCCATCTTGCCCTTGGTCGGCCCCTCTTCCTTTTGCCTTCCACTTTCCCCAGCATCATTCCCTTCTCTAGGTGACCTCATGCACCAGCCCACGCCAGAGCTCCCTGTCGGCCATCACCACCCCCAGCTCCTTCAAGGTCAGTAAAGTCACTTCAAGGATGCCATCCATCCATCTTGCCCTTAATAGTAATAATATACATTAATGCATATGGAGCCTTTCAAGAAACCCAACAACAATTGGCGACCACGAAGGGACTGTTTCAGGTGTGAATGACCAGAATCCTATGGAAGGGCCCTCTTGGCCATCTAGTCCACCCCCTCCAATGTCTTGATAGGAGATTTAGGAGCAACCCCAGAGAGATGTCCTGCAACCCAAAGTCCTCCAAAGATGGAGAGTGTCCGAAGGCCCATTTGGAGATGTCCAGCCTGGAGTTCTTTCTGGCTCGGGCCGGGTGGCCTTCCCTGCTTTGTGCCTTTGGCCACTCCGCTTGCTTGGCATTCCCTTGACCGCCGTTGCCGGGACACCCGTTGCCAAGGGGACCCTGGAGTGCCTCGGACAGGCGGGAGGGGACGGCGTCCAGTTCCAGCCTTCTGAGGGACCTGCAAGGGGCTCCGGCTTGCTTGCTTGGGGGTCCCTTGGCCCATGGGCCAGCCTTGCAGGGGGAATGGGCTCTGGGTCTGCCACCGGGTCAAACTTGAGAACTTTCTTAGCTTTGGGGGATTTTTGCAACCACCTTGCAATGGCTTGAAGGGTCTTGTGGCGGATCTTGGATTGTGATAACTTTTGTGTGTGTTTGTGTGTGTGTTCAAAGGGATGTGAACCTGCCTTGGGTCCTGTGGGAGCAGACACCGAGCAAAGGACTGGACAATAAGGCAAGCACTGTCTTTCTTTTCCTCCTTCCTTCCCTCTTTCTGTCCGCCCGTCCTCCCTTCCTCCTTCCTTCTCTTCTTTCCTTCTTTTCCTCCTCCCTTCCTTCTGTCCATTCTTTCCTTCCTCCTTCCTTCCTTTCCTCCCTTCTTTTCTTCGATCCTTCTTTCCCATCTTCCTTTCTTCCTTCTTTCTTTCCTTCCTTCCTCCTTCTGTCCTTCCTTCCCTCCCTTTCTTTGCTGATTTCCTTCCCTTCATCCTACATTCCTTCCTTCCCTCTCTCCCTTCTTCTTTCCTTCCTTCCTTTCCTCCTTCCTTTCTTCCCTTTTCCCCTTCATTTCTTCTTTCCCATCTTCTTTCTTACTTTCTTTCCTTCCTCCTTCTGTCCTTCCTTCCCTTCCTTTTCTTCTTCCCTTCCTTCCCTCACTTTCTTTGCTGCTTTCCTTCCCTTCGCCCTACATTCCTTCCTTCCCCCTCTCCCTTCTTCTTTCCTTCCTTCCTTTCCTCCTTCCTTTCTGCCCTTTTCCCTTCATTTCTTCTTTCCCATCTTCTTTCTTACTTACTTTCCTTCCTTCCTCCTTCTGTCCTTCCTTCCTTTCCTTATTTCTTTCCTTCTCTCCCTCCCTTTCTTCACTGCTTTCCTTCCCTTCTTTTTACCTTCCTTCCCTCTCTCTTCTTTCTTTCTTTCTTTCCTTCCTTCTGATCATTTTCCCCTCTCTCCCTCCTTCTGTCCTTCCTCCCCTCCTTTCCTTCCTTCCTTCTCTCACTTCTTCCTTCCTTCTTTCCCTCCGCTCTTCTTTCTTTCCTTCCCTACCTTCTTTCCTTCCTTCCTTCCTTCCTTCTAATCCTTTTCCCTTCTCTCCCTCCTTCTGTCCTTCCTCCCCTCCTTTCCTTCCTTCCTTCCCTCACTCCTTCCTTCCTTTCCTCCTTTCCTCACTCCTTCCTTCCTTCTGGCCATCCGTCCTCCTGTCTTTCTTCCCTCCATTCCTTCCTTTCCTCCTTCTCTTCCTTTCCCCACTCCTTCTATCCTTCCTTCCTTTCCTCTTTCTCTTCCTTCCTTCGCTTGCTCCTTCCTTCCTTCCTTCCTTCCTTCTGGACATCCGTCCTCCTGTCCTCCTTTCCTCCATTCCTTTCTTCCCTCCTTCTCTTCCTTTCCCCCTTCTCTTCCTTTCTTCCCTCCCTCCTTCGTTCCTTCTGTCCATCCGTCCTTCCTGTCTTCTTTCGCTCAATTCCTTCCTTTCCTCCTTCTGTCCATCCATATTTCCCTTCCTCCTTCCTTCCTCCCTTTCCTCCTTCTCTTCCTTCCCTTGCTCCCTTCCTTCCTTCCTTCCTTCCTTCCTTCCTTCCTTCCTTCCCAGGAGCCTGGGACTCCCAACTGGGTCTCCTTTGGAAGAGAGCCAAGGCGCATCGGATCCTGTCCGGCCGGAGGGATGGGGCGGAGTGCAGTGTTGTGTGTCCGGCTCCAAATATTGCACTTGTCCCGGCCTCCGGCCCCTCGGGCCCAACTCCGCGCAACAAGGCACCCCCACAACACACACCAGGAGCCGCCCAGGCACGACAACGAGGGGAGTGGGCTCTCCAGACTGCAAACAGGTCCCAGGGATGGAGGCAAAGAGAGGGGGCCGGGACTGGGGGGTCATCCTTGGACATTGGGGGTCATCCTTGGACATCCCTCAGAAAAAGGGATTCGTTGCCGGAAAATCAATTTCCAATTATTGCATTGCAAATCAAACAATCCCAGAGTTGGAACACACCCCGAAGGCCATCCAGTCCAAAGGAAGACACAATTTGATCCCTCCCAGCAGATGGCCATCCAGCCTCTGCTTAAAGACTGCCAGAGAGGGAAGAAAAGATAGGTAGATATATAGATAGAGTGATAGTGATAGAGTGATAGTAATACAATAATAAAGAGAGTGATAGAATGATATATAAATAGATAGTGATAAAGAGATAGAGTGATAGAGACAGAAAGTGAAAGACTGATAGTGATAAAGAGAATGATAGTGTGATAGATCGAATGATAGTGATAGATAGATTGTGTGATATAGTGTGACAGACTGATGGATTGATTGATTGATTGATTGACTGATAGAGAGAGTGATAGATACATAGATAGAATGATAGAGAGAGATGGAGAGAATGATAGAGTGATAGTTATAGTGATAGAGTGATAGTAACAGAATAGTAGAGAGAGTGATAGAGTGATATATAAAATAGATGGAGTGATAGTGATAGATAGAGTGAAAGAGACAGAAAGTGATAGACTGATAGTGATAGAGAGAATGATAGCGTGATAGGTGGAGTGATAGACTGATAGACAGATAAAGTGATAGATAGTGATAGTGAAAGATAGATGGACTGATAGTGAGAGTGAGAATGATAGAGTGATCAACGGAGTCATAGTGATAGATTGAGAGAGTGATAGATAAATAGATGGAGTAATAATGATAGAAATATACAGTGAGACAAAGTGATAGAGAGAATGATAGTGTGATAGATTAAGTGATAGAGTGATAGAGTGATAGATAGATAGATAAATGGAATGATAGTGATAATAAAAGAGATGTAGTGATAGATTAAGTGATAGAGTGATAGATAGATGGATGGATGGATGGATGGATGGATAGATAGATAGATAGATGGAATGATAGAGTGATAATAAAAGAGATGGAGTGACAGATAAAGTGATAGAGTGATAGATAGAAAGATAGATAGATAGATAGATAGATAGATAGAGATAGATGGAATGATAGAGAGTGATAATAAAAGAGATGGAGTGATAGTGAAAGTGATAGAGTGATAGATGGAATGATTGAGAGTGATAATAAAAGAGATGGAGTGATAGTGAAAGTGATAGAGTGATAGATAGATGGAATGACAGAGTGATAATAAAAGAGATGGAGTGATAGATAAAGTGATAGAGTGATAGATGGAGTAACAGATAGATAGATAGATAGATAGATAGATAGATGGAATGATAGAGAGTGATAATAAAAGAGATGGAGTGATAGATAAAGTGATAGAGTCATAGATGGAATGATAGAGAGTGATAATAAAAGAGATGGAGTGATAGTGAAAGTGATAGAGTGATAGATGGAATGATTGAGAGTGATAATAAAAGAGATGGAGTGATAGTGAAAGTGATTGATAGATAGATGGAATGACAGAGTGATAATAAAAGAGATGGAGTGATAGTGAAAGTGATAGAGTGATAGATGGAGTAACAGATAGATAGATAGATAGATAGATAGATAGATAGATAGATAGATGGAATGATAGAGAGTGATAATAAAAGAGATGGAGTGATAGATAAAGTGATAGAGTCATAGATGGAATGATAGAGAGTGATAATAAAAGAGATGGAGTGATAGAGAAAGTGATAGTGTGATAGATGGAGTAACAGATAGATAGATAGGTAGATAGAATGATACAGAGAGTGATAGAGTGATAGAGAAAGTGAAAATCTGGAATGTTCCCAAAGCAAAATGGGTTTGGAAGAAACCCCAAAACCTCAGTGAGTGAGGGCGGAGGTCCGGAGCCCCTTCCCTGCTCTCCCCACAATGCAGATCCACGTCAATTATTAGAAAAAGAGCCGAAGTTTTATTGGTGAATCTGTCTTTCCCCCCAAAAGGCTGAGAGGGAACCCCGGAGAAACCTGGAGAAACCCGTGCCTTTGTGGGACTGGGCCCCCCATCCTCCCCCTCCCTCCGCCGGAATGGCCAAGCGGCTGCTTCGCTGGGGGCTTCGGACCACTGGGGCCCACAGAGGTGTCCCCGTGGTCCAGTCTGTGGTGGGCGCTCTGGCCGCTCTCCTTCAGGGCCTCTCGAGTAAAACCCTGCGGAATGGCTCAAAGTCCGCTGGGATGGTGTCTGCAGAGAGAAAGAGGAACGCATCAGATTCTGGAAAACCTTTAGCAGCATGACGGTGGGGCTGGAGAGAAGGTTGGCCCATGGCTAGTCCAGTGGTGCATTGGCCCTGCAAAGGGGGGGGGGGGGCAATTCTACACTGCTTCAGTGGTCATCCCTCCATCAACTCTTCTCCATCCCTCCATCATCATCATTCCTCAAAATTCTATCTATCTATCTATCTATCTATCTATCTATCTATCTATCTAATCATTCCTCAATCCATCCAGCCAGCCAGCCCTCCATCACAAATCCATCATCCCTTCATCCATTCCTCCATCATCTCTCCATCACAAGTCTATCCTCCCTCTATCCATTCCTCCCTCATATGTCCATCATCCATCCATCCATCCCATCATCCCTCCATCCCTCATCCTTCCATCATCATCCCTCCAAATAACATAATAACAAAATTAATATATATACGAACTATCATATATGTGTGTGTGTGTGTAATATAATATAATCCCTCCATCCATACATTCATTCATCCATCCCTCCATCTCTTCTCCATCCATCCATCCACATCATCCCTCCATCCATTCCTCCCTCATCCATCCATCATTCATCCATCCATCTGTCCATCCATCATCCATCCATCTGTCCATCCCTCCATCTATCTGTCCCTCCATCATTCCTTCATTATTCCTCCATCCATTCCTCCCTCATCCATCCATTCCTTCCTCATTTGGCCATCATCCATTCTTCCCTCATCCCTCCATCTATTGATCTCTCATCCATCCATTCCTCCATCATCCATCCCTCCATTTATCCATCCCTGATCCGTCCATCATCCATTCATCTGTCCTTCCATCACTCCATCATCCCTCCATCCATTCCTCTCTCATCCGTCCATCATCCATCCATCCATCTCTCCCTCCATCATCCCTCTATCAATCAATCCCTCATCTGTCCATCTGTCCATCATTCATCCCTCCATCCATCATCCCTCCATCCATTCCTCCATCATCTCTCCATCCATCCATCATCCATCCATCATTCCCTCCATCATCCATCCATCTATCTATCTATCTATCTATCTATCCCTCATCCGTCCATCTGTCCATCATTCATCCATCCATCCATCATCCCTCCATCCATTCCTCTCTCATCCGTCCATCCATCCATCCATCGATCCATCTCTCCCTCCATCATCCCTCCATCTATCAATCTATCCTTCATCCGTCCATCTGTCCATCATCCCTCTATCCATCCCTCCCTCATCCACCCGCCCCTCCATCATCCCTCCTCCATCCTTCCATCAACCCTCTCTCAATCCATCATCCTTTGTTCTCCCTCCAAATAACATAATAGTAATAAGAAAAAATAATATAATTAATATAATAATGTAATAGATAATCATATGGGTCTTTTGCCCCCCCCCCCATGGGACCTTTGTTGGGAAGCCTTCTCACAGCCCCCCCCCTCCCATAATACCTTTGAGTTGTACTGTCCTCCCTCCCCCCCCCCCCCCCAAATATCCTCTTGCTCTCACGGGACTCACCGTTGCAGCGATATTGCAGGTTGGACCAGATGATGTTTTCCTGGGAGAAGCAGAAAACGCCGAGGCGCCCGCCTCGCATGGTGGTGTCAATGACCACACCGGAGTCGGCCACCAGTTGGGGGCCCTCATAGAGCAGCACCCTGAAAAGGAGGGGGGAAAGAAGTGGGGGTCACGGTATATTCTATCTATCCATCTATCTATCTATCTATCTATCTATCTATCTATCTCCTTCTCTGGAAGTCTATAAAAAGAGGCTGGATGGCCATCTGTTGGGAGGGGTCGAATTATGTCTTTTTTTTATCCTGGCAGAAGGGGGTTGGACTGGATGGCTATTGGGGGTCTCTTCTAACAAATCTATCTATCTATCTATCTATCTATCTATCTATCTATCTATCTCCTTCCCTGGAGGTCTTTAAGCAGAGGCTGGATGGCCATCTGTTGGGGGAGATTGAATTGTGTCTTTTTTCCTGGCAGAAGGGGGTTGGGACTGGATGGCCCTCTTTAGGGGTCTCCTATCTATCTATCTATCTATCTATCTATCTATCTATCTATCTATCACCTTCTTTGGAGGTCTTTAAGAAGAGGCTGGATGGCCATCTGTTGGGAGGGATCGAATTGTGTCTTTTTTCCTGGCAGAAGGGGTTTGGACTGGATTGCTCTCTTTTGGGGTCTCTTCCCTATCTGCCTATGTATCTATCACCTTATCTGGAGGTCTTTAAGCAGAGGCTGGATGTCCATCTGTCAGGAGGGATCGAATGGTGTATTCTCACATGTCAGAAGGGGAGTGGTCTGGATGGCTCTCTTTGGGGGTATCTTCTCTGCCTATCTATCTATCTATCTATCTATCTATCTATCTATCTGTCTATCTATCTATCACCTTCTCTGGAGGTCTTTATGCAGAGGCTGGATGGCCATCTGTTGGGAGGGATCGAATAGTGTCTTCTCGCCTGGCAGAAGGGGGTTTGGACTGGATGGCCTTCTTTGAGACTCCTTCCAACTCTGGGATTCTATCTAGCTATCTAGCCATCCATCCATCCATCCATCCATCTATCTATTACCATCTCTGGGGGTCTTTAAGCAGAGGCTGTATGGCCATCTATCAGGAGGGATTGAATGGTGTCTTTTTTCCCTGGCAGAAGGTTGGACTAGATGGCCCTCTTTGGGGGTCTCTTGTAACCCTACAATATCTATCTATCTATCTTTCCATCCACCTCTCTCTCTCTCTCTCTCTCTGTCTATCACCTTCTCTGGAGGTCTTTCTGCAGAGGCTGGATGGCCATCTGCTGGAAGGGATCGAATAGTGTCTTCTTGCCTGGCAGAAGGGGGTTGGGATTGGATGGCTGCCTTTGGGGCCCCTTCCAACTTTGGGATTTTATCTATCTACCTTCCTATCTATCTATCTATCTATCTATCAATCTATCCATCCATCCATCCATCCATCCATCTATCACCTCCTCTGGGGGTCTTAAAGCAGAGGCTGGATGGCCATCTATCAGGAGGGATTGAATGGTGTCTTTTTTTTCCTGGTAGAAGGCTGGACTAGATGGCCCTCTTTGGGGGTCTCTTGTAACCCTACAATATCTATCTATCTATCTATCTTTCCATCCACCTCTCTCTCTCTCTCTCTCTCTCTCTCTCTATCTGTCTATCACCTTCTCTGGAGGTCTTTCTGCAGAGGCTGGATGGCCATCTGCTGGGAGGGATCGAATAGTGTCTTCTTGCCTGGCAGAAGGGGGTTGGGATTGGATGGCTGCCTTTGGGGCCCCTTCCAACTTTGGGATTTTATCTATCTACCTTCCTATCTATCCATCCATCCATCTATCACCTCCTCTGGGGGTCTTAAAGCAGAGGCCGGATGGCCATCTGTCAGGAGGGATCGAATTGTGTCTTCTTGCCTGGCAGAAGGGGGTTGGAACTGGATGGCTACCTTTGGGGGCCCTTCCAACTCTGGGATTCTATCTATCTATCTATCTATCTATCTATCTATCCATCCATCCATCCATCCATCTATCTATTACCTTCTCTGGGGGTCTTTAAGCAGAGGCTGTATGGCCATCTATCAGGAGGGATCGAATGGTGTCTTTTTTCCTGGCAGAAGGTTGGACTAGATGGTCCTCTTTGGGGGGTCTCTTCTAACCCTACAATATCTATCTATCTATCTATCTATCTATCTATCTATCTATCTATCCATCCATCCATCCATCCATCCATCTATCTATCTCCTTCTCTGGAGGTCTTTAAATAGAGTCTGGATGGCCATCTGCCAGGAGGGATCGAATAGTGTCTTCTTGCCTGGCAGAAGGGGGTTGGGACTGGATGGCCTTCTTTGGGACTCTTTCCAACTCTAGGGTTATATATATATATATGTATGTGTATATATACACACACACACACACACACATATTATATACATATGTATGTATATAATGGCAGAAGGGGGTTGGACTGGATGGCCTTCTTTGGGGCCCCTTCCAACTCTGGGATTCGTTGTGAGGGGCGCCCCTCCTGGAATGCCCAGTTCCCAGGCTTGGCTCCCCCCCCCCCCCCCCACGGCCTGCCTCGGCCCATTGTCCGCCCTCTTCTCTTTTGGCTCCAGGAAGGGAAAAAAGGGCCAAAGCATTCCAAGCTGGCTCTGGGTCACTATGGCAACCAGGACAATAGCCCTTGGGGCCCAAGCGGAGGGGGTGATTGGCAGGGGGAGGGGGGTGGGACGGTTGCCGGGGAAACAACACCCCCCCCCCAATCACAGGGAAGGGGCCTCCTAGGAGCGCAGGGCAAGGAGGGCCAAGCCAGAAAGGCTTTCATGCATAATAAGAGCCAATTGGCTATCGGATCCTAGAGTTGGAAGGGACCCTAAAAGGTCATCCAGTCCAACCCCCTTCTGGCACCACGCAAGCCTTCCCAACAGATGGCCACCCAGCTTCATCTCTACGTCCCTCCAGACCAGGGCTGCACAACCTACAGCCCGCGGGACACATGCGGCCCGCAAAGGCCATTAGTGCAGCCCACTGAGCTTGCTATCCATGCGCCACCTGTCCGGGGAAGGAAAGGAAAAGGAGGGAGGGAGGAAGAAGGGGAGGGAAAAGAGAGGGAAGGAATGAGGGAAGGAGAAAGGGAAAGGGGGGAAGGAAGGAAGGAGAAAGGAAAAAGAGAGGGAGAAAGAAAGGACGGGAGGGAGGAGTGAAAAGAGGGAGGAAAGGAAGGGAGGAAGAAAAAGGGAAAAGGAGGGAGGGAGGGAGGAAGAAAAAAGAAAGAAAAACGAGGGAGAAAGAAAGGGAAAAGAGAGGGAAAATGAGGGAGAAAGGAGGGAGAAATAGAAAGGGAGGGAGGAGGGGAAAGAGGGACGGAAGGAGAGAAGGAGGAAAGGAAGGGAGGGAAAAAGGAGGGAGGGAGGAAGATAAAAGAAAGAAAAATGAGGGAGAAAGAAAGGGAAAAGAGAGGGGAAAGGGAGGGAGAAATAGAAAGGAAGAGAGGAAGGAAGGAGGGAAAAGAGGGAGGAAAGGAGGGAGGGAGAAAAGGAAGGGAGGAAAAAGGGGGCAAAGGAGGGAGGGAGGAAGAAAAAAGAAAGAAAAACGAGGGAGAGAGAAAGGGAAAAGAGAGGGGAAAGGGAGGGAGAAATGGAAAGCGAGGGAGGAAGGAGGGAAGGAAAAAAGAGGAAGGAAAGAGGCCAAAAAGGTAAAGATGGGAGGGAGAGAGGAAGGAAAAAGAAGGGACAAAGAGGGAGGGTAGGAAGGAGAAAGAAGGAGAAAAAGAGGGGGAAAGGGAGGGAGAGAGAAAAGAAAAATAAGAGAGGAAAAAAGGAAGGGGGGAGAAAGAAAAAACAGGGGACAGGAGGGAGGGAAAAGGAAAGAGGAGGGAAAAGAAGGGAGGGAGGGGGGAAGAAGAAGGAGAAAAGAGAGAGGGAGAAAAAGAAAAAGAGGGAAGGAAGAAGGAGAAATAAAGGGAGGAATAAAAGAAAGGGGAAGGTGGAGGGAGAAAAGGAAAGGGAGAAAGGGAGAAAGGAAAGAGAAGGAAAAGAGAGGGACAGGAGGGCGGGAGAAAGATGGGAAAAGGAGAGTGAGGGAGAAAAGAAAAAGGGAAAGAGGAAGGAAGGAAAGAAGGAAGGAAGGAAAAAAGAGGGAAGGAGAAAGAAAAAGAAAGGAAGGAAGGAAGGAAGAAAAAGGGGATGAAAAAGGCATGAAAAAGAGAGGGAAGGAAAGAGTGAGGGAGAAAAGAAAAAGGGAGGAAAGAAGGAAGGAAGGAAAAAAGGAGGAAAAAGGGATGAAAAAGAGAGGGAAGGAAAGAATGAGGGAGAAAAGAAAAGGGAGGGAGGATGGAAGGAAGGAAGGAAGGAAGGAAAAAAGAGGGAAGGAGAAAGAAAGAAAAGAAAGAAAGAAAGAAAGAAAGAAAGAAAGGGAAAGGGATGAAAAAGAGATGAAAAGAGGGAAGGAAAGAGTGAGGGAGAAAAGAAAAGGGAGGAAGGAAGGAAGGAAGGAAGGAAGGAAAAAAGAGAGAAGGAAGGAAGGAAGGAAGGAAAAAGGGATGAAAAAGAGGGAAGGAAAGAGTGAGGGAGAAAAGAAAAGGGAGGAAGGAAGGAAGGAAGGAAGGAAAGAAGGAAGGAAGGAAGGAAAAAAGAGAGAAGGAAGGAAGGAAGGAAGGAAGGAAGGAAGGAAGGAAGGAAAAAGGGATGAAAAGAGGGAAGGAAAGAGTGAGGGAGAAAAGAAAAGGGAGGAAGGAAGGAAGGAAGGAAAAAGAGAGAAGGAAGGAAGGAAGGAAGGAAGGAAGGAAGGAAAGAAGGAAGGAAAAAGGGATGAAAAAGAGGGAAGGAAAGAGTGAGGGAGAAAAGAAAAGGAAGGAAGGAAGGAAAGAAGGAAGGAAGAAAGGAAAAAAGAGAGAAGGAAGGAAGGAAAGAAGGAAAAAGGGATGAAAAAGAGGGAAGGAAAGAGTGAGGGAGAAAAGAAAAAAGGAGGAAAGAACGAAGGAAGGAAGGAAGGAAAAAAGAGGGAAGGAGAAAGGAAGGGAGGAAGGAAAAAAGGAGGAAAAGGGAAGGAGGAAAGTAAGAAAGGACACACAGAGAGAAGTAAGAAAAGGAGGGAAGGAATCCTCCACTTTTTGAACGAATGCATAACCAAGTGTGTAGGAACGTGTCTCCCACCCATGTCTGCTTTGAAGGCCCGGGGACCCCGCTTGGTAGCCCTTCCTCACCGTATGTAGCCCACTTGGGGCCGGTGGAGGAGGCGCCAGCGGTAGGAGGTCTTGTCCTTCCACCCAGTGTTGCGGGGGTCCTTCCAGAGCAGCCGCACGTGGTCCGGAGTGTGGCCCGTGTGCCACAAGGCGTTGCGCAGGTACTCCCCGGGACCCGTTTTGGACTTCACCGCCTGCGTATACATGTCTCATTAGAATTGTCATTAGAGCCCCCTCCTCCCCCCAGCCCTTTTTGGTGTGTTCGGGGCCCCATTGCGGACCTTGAGTTGGAGGCCCGGTTCGGCCACGGCTTGGAAAGGGGTGACCTGCCAGTATTTCTGCTGCATTTGCTTCCACATCACGACATAGAAGCTGGCGCTGTCCTGGTAGGCGAAGATGAAGCCCGCGTAGTCGTCGTCAGTGGCCGTGTTGACGTGGAAGGTGCCCTCGAAGTCCACCCCGTTGAAGGCCGTGTAGCCTGCCCCACAGAGACCCACCCGAGAGGAAAGCGTGAGCAACGACCCCTCGATAAAACAGGACCGGCAATGATGTGGCGTGCCTACGTTTTTGGAGTCAACAGCCAAATACGCAATCCTGAGAAATGCCATGCCATTGCAGCACTTTCAATAACTATGCAGTGATTGGGAAGGTCTGCCACCTACAGGATGAGGATGGTACTACGGAATACAAATATGGAGGGAGAGATATGGATCGTTTGCAATTATTTTGGTAGGAGTCTTCCCTCCCTGATCACTCCGAAGAACTATGCGGTGATTGGGAAGGTCTGTCACCTACAGGCAGAGGTGGACCTAGGTAATTTTCAACGGTAAGCAAACAGTATTTTGGCACCCCCCCCCCCCCCAACCAATCATTGATATATATTTTCTGTTCGTCGTGGGAGTTCTGTGTGCCATATTTGGTTCAATTCCATCATTTGTGGAGTTCAGAATGCTCTTTGATTGTAGGTGAACTATACATCCCAGTAACTACACTTGCCGCACTTACTCCCTTGCCTGGCCCGCTTGGGTCCGGAGGCGTGCCTGAAGACCCCGGCGTGTGCACCAGAAGTCACCTCTTCTCCTGACTTTCTCCTCAGCCATTGGGACCGAGAGAGAGAGATAGATAGAGGTGGAGATGCCCACCTTTCCTGAAGGTAGGTGCAAAAACAAAGGAGGGAGCGGAGGTGGGAGATACCTCCAGCCAAAGGGGCTCTCTCTCTCTCTCTCTCTCTCTCTCTCTCTCTCTTGGTCCCAATGGCTGAAGAGAAAAGTCAGGAGAAGAGGCGACTTTTGGTGCACACACTGGGGTCTTCAGATATGCCTCCAGACCCGAAGCAGGCCAGGTGCGGCGGCTCCGCCCCTTGGCCCACCCGCGGATTGGGGAGAGGAGAGGAGGTGGGTGGAGCGCCCGGGGATTGAGAAAGGGAGCCAGTCATGGGGAAGGGATCGAATGCGGAGAACGATTGAGCGCCGGCTCTGCTCGCGCACCCGGTTAACCAGGTGGAGCAGCTAACGAGAGGGGCGAGGCGAGGCGAGGCTCAAGGGCCCGGCCCCTTTGGGAAGAGGATTGCCCGGCAGCGAGGCAAGAAAGCCGAGGCTCCCCCTGGACTGCTAGGGCCGTTGTGAGCTGAGGGGGCGCTCCTCAAGTGGCGGTCGAGGGGTATTTACAGAGGCGCCTCTGCGCCCCTGGCAAAAAAAGTGTTCTGCAACTGCTTACTTCGCGTAATGGACGAGCCGCCCCTGCCTACAGGATGAGGATGGTACTGCAGGATACAAATATGGAGGGAGAGGTACGGATCGTTTGCGATTATTTTGGTAGGAGTCTTCCCTCCCTGACCACTCCGAAGAACTATGTGGTGATTGAAAAGGTCTGCCACCTGCAGGATGAGGATGGTAGTGCAGGATACAAATATGGTCGGAGAGATATGGATCATTTGTGATTATTTTGGTAGGAGTCTTCCCTCCCTGACCATTCTGAAGAACTATGTGGTCATTGGAAAGGTCTGCCACCTAGGGAGTGAAGATGGTAGTGCAGGATACAAATATGGAGGGAGAGATATGGATCGTTTGCGATTATTTTGGTAGGAGTCTTCCCTCCCTGACCACTCCGAAGAACTATGCAGTGATTGGGAAGGTCTGCCACCTACAGGATGAGGATGGTACTACAGAATACAAATATAGAGGGAGAGATATGGATCATTTGCGATTATTTTGGTAGGAGTCTTCCCTCCCTGATCACTCCGAAGAACTATGCGGTGATTGGGAAGGTCTGCCACCTACAGGATGAGGATGGTACTGCAGGATACAAATATTGGGGGAGAGATACGGATTGTTTGCAATTATTTTGGTAGGAGTCTTCCCTCCCTGACCACTCTGAAGAACTATGCAGTGGTTGGGAAGGTCTGTCACCTACAGGATGAGGATGGTAGCGCAGGATACAAATATGGAGGGAGAGATATGGATCGTTTGTGATTATTTTGGTAGGAGTCTTCCCTCCCTGACCACTCCGAAGAACTATGTGGTCATTGGAAAGGTCTGCCACCTAGGGAGTGAAGATGGTAGTGCAGGATACAAATATGGAGGGAGAGATATGGATCGTTTGCGATTATTTTGGTAGGAGTCTTCCCTCCCTGACCACTCCGAAGAACTATGCAGTGATTGGGAAGGTCTGCCACCTACAGGATGAGGATGGTACTACAGAATACAAATATAGAGGGAGAGATATGGATCATTTGCGATTATTTTGGTAGGAGTCTTCCCTCCCTGATCACTCCGAAGAACTATGCGGTGATTGGGAAGGTCTGCCACCTACAGGATGAGGATGGTACTGCAGGATACAAATATTGGGGGAGAGATACGGATTGTTTGCAATTATTTTGGTAGGAGTCTTCCCTCCCTGACCACTCTGAAGAACTATGCAGTGGTTGGGAAGGTCTGTCACCTACAGGATGAGGATGGTAGCGCAGGATACAAATATGGAGGGAGAGATATGGATCGTTTGTGATTATTTTGGTAGGAGTCTTCCCTCCCTGACCACTCTGAAGAACTATGTGGTGATTGGGAAGGGCTGCCACCTACAGGATGAGGATGGTACTGCAGGATACAAATATGGAGGGAGAGGTATGGATTGTTTACGATTATTTTGGTAGAAGTCTTTTCTCCCTGATCATTCCGAAGAACTATCAGTGATAGGGAAGGTCTGCCACCTACAGAATGAGGATGGTACTACAGGATACAAATACAGGGGGAGAGATATGAATCATTCGCAATTATTTTGGTAGGAGGAGGGATAGATATAGGTATGGAGGGAGAGATATGGATCGTTTGCAATTATTTTGGTAGGAGTCTTCCCTCCCTGACCACTCTGAAGAACTATGCGGTGATTGGGAAGGTCTGCCACCTACAGGATGAGGAAGGTACTGCAGCATACAAATATGGTTGGAGAGTTTTGTTGTTGTTGTTGTCGTAGCAGGACACCAAAACCCAAGAGAAGGGTCCCGACCCCGCAGAATGGCGGATCGTGCCCCAAAATGGACATTGACGGAGTGTCACGCACTTACCCACAGCCAAACCCGGATCGCTGTTCATTGTCTGGACGATCTCCATGCCCTGGAAGAGAAGGGAGTGGGAAGAAGCAAGAGGGATGGACAAAAGAGGGTGGACAAAGGGTCAAAGGTCAGGCCGTGACCCTCAAGAACAAGGGGGTGAACTTCCCATTTGTCAGGTAGAAAAAATGTTGTGTTAGATAGGAACGCATTGCATGTACCTCCAAGTGTGTGAAAAATACAGTTCTAATGTACATGTGTTCACAGTTCTGAAAGGGTAAGAAAGGTTTAAGAAAGTAGAGATGTGATTCTAGAGGGAGAGCCGAGCCATTTCCTGTGATTCCCGGAGAGAAAAATGGGAGTGGCTTATCTGTGCCCTTCCTCTTTGCCATGTATTTGCTCTCAGCCATCTTAAATACCATGAGTTCTCGACATCTGTAACCCATCGCTATCCTCGTCACGTGAGTGTGAGTGTATACTAATAGCCATCCTGTAAATAGTTATATGTAGCAACGCCTGGAGAATAAACCTCCAAGAGCTCAAGCGTGCTTATTCAAGGTCAGAGGCTGTGATATGAAATCTCTGCTAACTGTGACCAAGACTCTGCAGTGGTTTTGGATCGGAACTAGCTGTTTGCCTTTGAGACAGTCTGTCCCATCGCACAGCTGGAGGAAGCGGCCGTGAGAGCAGGAATTTATATGCCTACCTACCAAGGGTGTTTTTTGTGTTTACTCTTCCTTCTACCCTCATGATACCATTGCATGTCCCGATGCACAACGGCACTCCGCACTCCATCACCCCATTTCTCTCTTTCCATACCTGGTTGAGCACCACCCAGTTGGGATCTATCTGGGCATCTCCCTCAGGGTCCAGGATGACCGTCTGGTAGGCCCGGAAATCAGTCAGTGTCACCTCGGAGCTCTCTGGACAGACGTCCAGTGGGTCAGCCACCGTGTCATTGTCGAAGTCCTCCTCACAGGCATCTCCCACGCCGTCACCTGCGTGGTAAGGGAAGATCACGTGAAGACTCCTCATTCAGGAGAAACACATATCCTAAGGCAGAGTCCAGGTGGGGCTCACCATCAGAGTCCTTCTGGTTGGGGTTGGCAACCAGGCGGCAGTTGTCGGGGCCGGGGGCAACGTAGTCAGGAACACCATCATTGTCATCGTCATTGTCACACTCGTCCCCGAGTCCATCGTTGTCTGAATCGAGCTGGGAGCTGTTGGGCACCTCGGCGCAGTTGTCCTTGGTGTCCTGGTGGCCATCCCCATCACTGCAAGAGGCAAATTGAAAATGGACGTGGCCAAAGATGCAAAGGAAAGGGAGACCACCCTTCCTACAAACCATGAAGGCAACACGCCCCGGAGTGGAAAACTACCAGCCAAAGTAGAGAGTTCAGAAAAGTGGAAAGTTCAAAAGGGAAATGCCTAGTAGCAAGCAGGCACAGGAGAGGACAGATGCAGGAGGGGAAGTGGTTGCTGAGGAAAAGCAGGCACGGAAATACTGATAAGAGATGGCACCAGAAGGGAACAAAAGAAGAGATAGAGATGAGACATACTGGATGTCTTTGGGGGAATTGGGAGAAAATAGCCTGTGCACATACTCAAGGTATTGACCATAAAACTGAGCTGCATCTCAATATTGTGTGGCCCTTTCTTCTGTTCACCCCGCAGGGTGAGCAGATCAAATAAACCCATTGAATTATCTCCTGGAGGGTTTTAGGAATTCAATAATACATACTACACAATAAAACCTTTCCGACTTTAGTTGTGTGAGGATGCTCGTGTACCAGTCATGCTACATACACATCACTGCTGCCATGCACCTGCTGCCCAAAAACTACTACCACACATGCACTCAACTCCGCTACGTGTGTAGCGCATTTTGCTATAGTTTGATCCCATTTAATGCACGAGCATATTCATCTTAAGCATCCACTAAACAACATATGCTTTCTCATCAGTTTCAGTGGCAACGGGCTTGCAATTCGAGCGATTTGTTTCTTACCTGTCCTCATTGGTGTCGCAAATGTCCCCCACCAGGTCACTGTCAGCATCTGTCTGAAAGAGACCATGAGCCATTTTCACCTATGTCCTCCTGGTAACAGATTATTGTAGAGTTGTCTATGGGGAGTGGATTCCCATAGATACAACACTGGCTGCCAACAATTCAGATTTTGGACCTACAAAGTTCTATAGGGCATGGGTTCAGGTTATATGAAGGACCGTACCTCTTCCTACAAACCTGTCAGGTACCTATGAAATTCATGGACTATAATTAGAAGTTGCTGGTGAGAACTATGACAATGATTAACTGTTAACATTGCTGACTTGTTGAACTTTTGGTCAAAAACAACATTTTTATATTATCAGAGACAACAGCACTTTAAGTTGTTGAAATGTTTACAAGGTTCCTTACGTTAAGAAGGAAGTCAACACAAGGCTCCTTACGTTTACCAACACCAATTAAGGAGAGTCAACATGTGTCCGGAACTGAGATTAAGCCAGGATGTTTCAGGCTGGAAAAATATCTATCATTCATTTACAACTTTGGAACAACATCAGCAAGAAATATAAGATATCTATATAAGATAGCGCTCGTTCTGACTTTCTGAAACCAAGCTTTCCAGGACTCCCAATTGGCACAATCTGGACCCCAGTTGACGCTCCTCCCCATCCAAAATATTGGCCCTGTAGCTATGCCACCACTTCGTAAAGATGACTTTGTAAAGAAGCAGTAGGGACATCACTGATTTATTGGGGTCTCCTACTAGTTGTAATGGATTTACAAAATTGATAACACAGTTAATAGCTTGCAATACTTTGTTGGCCTTTCTTCAATGTGTAGCGCTCCTTGTCTTGAAAGTATTTGAAACAGAGACTTGGCTTTAAGAGAAACTGTAACAAGTTTATTGAAGTATAGAAAAAGCTTAATGGTTTCAATGTTTCTTAACTCTTAGAGGCACATTTCTTCTTATTTTTCTTCAAAATGTGTTTCTTTCTTTAACAGATAACTTCAGGTGCTAGCTTATTCTTTCCCTAAGTTATCTGTGTTGCAGTAAAGATTCTTACTGGGTTTCTCTCCCCCTTTTTGCTCATACACTAACTACTAATCTAAATAAGTCAACTTGACCTATCTAAACCTCACAGGCTAAAAGCCTAAACCTTCCTGATTCTCAACACAGTAGAACCAGTCTTTCCCTGTAGTTCCCTAACTACAGACTGCTTCCCTGATTCTCAACACTGTAGAACCAGCCTTTCCTGCAGTTCTCTGACTACAGACTGACCGTTTCAAAATGCCTCCCCCCAGTTATGCTATTTTAAATACCCTTTTAAACACCTATCTATAATTATACGTAAGTGCAGGTTAAAATTCACACTTCACCACAGGCCCGCTCTATGTTCCCCATACCTGTGTGGGGTTGCTCATCTCGGGGCAGCTGTCGCAGGCGTCCCCCACGCCGTCTTCGTCCCGATCCGTCTGCAATGGGTTGGGCACCTTGGGGCAGTTGTCCAGCCCGTTGGGGATCCCTAGAAAGGGGGAGTGCAGTTTGTTCTTAAGTTGAATGTTTATGTAAGTCAGATGTTTGTGTTGGGAAACTAACAATCACGCATGCGCCCTAAATGGTTTGTCAGTATGTCCTGTCCTTCCTCTCTTCCTTCTTGTCAGTTTTATGATGCTCCCCTGAGGAATTTACTTTTGCAACAGCTCAGCTTCTTGACCCCCACTTTTTCATTCCTCCTTCCTCACCGTCGCCGTCAATGTCATTGTCACAAGCGTCTCCCTCCCCGTTGCCGTCCGTATCCTTCTGGTCGTTGTTGGGGACGTTGGGGCAGCTGTCGCAAGCGTCGCCGAAGGAGTCGGTGTCCGAATTCTGCTGGTCCTTGTTGGGGAAGAGCCGGCAATTGTCCTGCAAGAGTTAAAAAGGAGTTATGGGGTCAAGATACCACTAAGCACTTCGGAGAGCCTACCGAAACGGACTATAAATCTGGAGAGCACTGTGAACCCAAACACCATGGATCTGGCCCAAACTCAGCACACAGACCTGATATGCCAAAATTTGATTACTGGAGAGATTTGGGGGGAACTGAGGTTTCTTTCTGGGAGTTATAGTTCACCCACAACCAGGGAAACTGTGACTTCCACCGATGCTTGACATGGACCACACTTGGCACATAGAACCCCATGGCTAACTCAACCTACTGGAGGGGTTTGAAGGGACTAATTCACCATAGTGGGAGTTGTAGTTTTCCCTACAGCAAGAGAGGACACTCAACCCCTCTCCAAATGGCCCTCGTAAAAGTCCTCTTCCATTGGCATAACCAGCAGCACCCTGGCCTCCTTTTGCTAGCCATACCTCCACGTTCTTGATCCCGTCACCATCTGCGTCATCATCACATTGGTCGCCAATGCCGTCGTTGTCCGCGTCCTCTTGCCCCGAGTTGGGTGTCAATCGGCAGTTGTCCTGAAATTACGGCCACACAAAAAAGGTTTGCCGACTTCTTGTATGTGAGCATCTTGTGTCAATCTGTGTTGTTGGGACCCCCTGCTGTGTCCCTTTAAAAAGCAACCCCGGGACCCCTGGGGTTTCTGTCTAAGAGGCGAGGAGATCAAGTGCAACAGGTTTATTTGGACAGATCTCTCTGTTGGGTCAAACAAGGAAAAGTGCCACGCTCCTGAGACACAGCTGAAGGCGTTTGTAAGTCAGAACAGGTACATATTTTAAAATATATATCCAGTAGGGCTGGGCGGTTTCGTTCGTTAATTTCGTAATTCGTTATTAATTCGTATTTAAATTAGCTTACGATCCGATATTGAGCCATTTTGGAATAGTGTGAGGAGTTAAATAGATTTGAAACAATTTTTTCAATTTATTTCGTAATTATTTCGAAATTGTTTGTTTTGTAATTATTTTCGCATGCCTGGTGCAAGTTTTATAGTTGTTGTTTGTTTTATCACACCAACAGTCAACAACAGAGGGAGAGGGAAGCTTCAGAAGTTCCTCCTGTCCCATTTGGAGGTTTTTTTCAGCATATTTTTAGCATATTTGGAGGTTTTTTTAGCATATTGCGCAATCGCGTCCGCCATTAACGAATCGATTTGAAATTTACGAAATTTCGTATATTTCGAAATTTTTAAAAGGAAAATTTCGGAATTCTTTAAAGAAACGAAACGTGACGGACCCCTTAAAAACGAATCGAGTTTAGAAACAAATTTTTCCGTGGTTACCCAGCCCTAATATCCAGCCAAATATACCCCGTATATACTTGAGTATAAGCCAACCCGAATATTTACAAGTCAATTTCAAAATAAAAATAGATACCAATAAAATTACATTAATTGAGGCATCAGTTGGTTAAATGTTTTTGAATATTTACATAAAACTGTAATTCAACATAAGACTGTCCAACTCTGATTCAACCATTATTCTAACTGTGCAGAAGTCATTGATACTTAAATACATACTTTGTATGTATTTAACTGTTAGAGTATATTCGTGTTAGCAACAGTAGCTAAAACTAGATGTAGCTGGTTTGAATCCACAGTCAGCGTTGCCATGGAGACCAAGGCAAGCTAGCAGGAGAGTGGAAAGTGGGTGGAGCCAAGCAAGGAAAAGTTATGTGCGTCTTTGGAAAGGAGTAGTTCAGTTAGCAGTCGGAGTTGGCAGTCTGAGTTGAGAGTTGTGAGGAGTGTGGAAGCTTTAGAAGCCTGGGAGAGCAGTGTGTGAGAATAGCTGTAGGTTTTTTCAGTCTAGGAAGGCTGAAGGGAGAAACCTGACCAGTTTCTTTAGTCAGATAAGGCTAAAGGAGGCTTGTTAAGATCACTAGTCGAGGAAAGAATAGGGATCAGTTATTTGATCAAGGATAGATCAAATTAGAAGGCTATTCACTGGGCTTGGGCGGTTTCGTTCGTTAATTTCGTAATTCGTTATTAATTCGTATTTAAATTAGCTTACGATCCAGTATTGAGCCATGCAGGAATAGTGCAAAGAGTAAATTAGATTCGAAACAATTTTTTCAATTTATTTTGTAATTATTTCGTTATTAAGGTAAAAAGGTAAAGGTAGTCCCCTGACATTAAGTCCAGTCATGTCTGACTCTGGGGTGTGGTGCTCATCTCCATTTCTAAGCTGAAGAGCCAGCGTTGTCCGTAGACACCTCCAAGGTCATGTGGCCGGCATGACTGCATGGAGCGCCGTTACCTTCCCGCTGGAGCGGTACCTATTGATCTACTCACACTTGCATGTTTTTGAACTGCTAGGTTGGCAGAAGCTAGGGCTGACAGCGGAAGCTCACGCCGCTCCCCGGAATTGAACCTGCGACCTTTCGATCAACAAGCTTAGCAGCTCAGTGCTTTAACCCACTGCGCCACGGGGGCTCCATTTCATTATTATTTCGTTATTATTTCATAATTATTTTCGCATGCAAGTTTTATAGTTGTTGTTTGTTTTATCACACCAACAGTCAACAACAGAGGGAGGGGGAAGCTTCAGAAGTTCCCCCTGTCCCATTTGGAGGGTTTTTTTAGCATATTGCGCAATCGCGTCCGCCATTAACGAATCGATTCGTAATTTTACAAAATTTCGTATATTTCGAAATTAAAAGGAAAATTTCGGAATTCTTTAAAAAAATGAAACGCAAGGGCCCCCTAAAAACGAAACGAGTTTAGAACCAATTTTTTCCGTGGTTACCCAAGCCTACTATTCACATTAGGAAACGTTGTTCATTAAAAGTGCTTCACTTCAGTAAAAGTTGCCACAAGCTGTATCATCTGAAAAAGTGAACTGTATTACAAACCAAGTGTTATTCAAAGTCCTAAAAGTTATTTTACAGCCTGCAACCATACGCTTTGTACACAATAAACTTGTTATCTTTGTTGAAGACCGTCTCATCTCAGTTAACCTGCGTCTGTGGAGCCAGTTGGTACCCCATATACCTCACGTTGGTGGCAGTTACCTTAATTTACAAATAATAATTGGCCTCCCCTATAATATATTTGTACAGAAGTTGATTGTAAATTGTATGATTTTAACTGTATTTGTGTTTGGATTAGTTGCACTAATGCTGGAGCGGCCTAGCTGAGAGGAGTGCGTTACCATGGAGACAATGCTGTAGAGAAGTGGGAGGAGCTTAGAGGGGAGAGTTTGAAAAATGACAGTTTATGTTCAGTCAGAGTTAGAGTTTATGTTCAGTCAGAGTTAGAGTTTAGGTTCAGAGGAGAGAACAGTCAGAGTTAGGGTTTAGGGTTAGAGGAGTGAGCAGTCAGGAGTTAAGATTGGAGGGTGAGGAATTGGTAGAGGAAAGATTAGGAGGTTATAGCTGTAAAAGAGTGAATTGTGAAGCAAAGTTTCGAGGCTTTGGAAAGCCAGATTAAGCTACTGGAAGTTTCTTAGCCAGAGAGTCTGATAAGGGAAACATAACCAGTATTCCGTTAGTCTAAAGAAAGGCTAAAGAATAAGCTTATTAAGTATCTGATCAAGGGAGGATCAGATAAGGGAGACATCCCTGTATTGGAACTTTGTTCTGTAATAAGTGCTTCACCTCAGGAAGATACTGTATAACCTGAAAAAGTGTAACATTCAACTAACCAAGCATTATTCTGAGTTCTATAAGAAAAGTTACAACTTGCAACCACACGCTTTGTGCTCAATAAACTTGTTAACTTTTGTTTGAAGACTGCCTCATCTCCATTAATTCTGCGTCCAGTGTGCCATATCTCCCAATAATACCTCACATCACACATTGGTGGCACCATTAAGAGTAATAAATAATAAATCGTCCCTCCTCTCTCCTAAGACGTTACAAATTGGTGGCATATACGCTCCTCTTTACAATATTCTTATCAACAATTGAGGCCTGAGATTAATTCCCTCCGTAATCATCCACACCTGTACAATTTAGTGGCAGAATTTAAAACATACTGCACATTTTGGTGGCAGTGGTGGGATTAAAAAGTGCCTGAGGTAAAATACCTCCATTATTAGGGCCTGCCGTTGCCAACCTCAGTAAAACAGACCATCACCCTAACCTTCTTCAATGCTCTTTCCTACCTGTGCGCAATGCTTGTGGTTGTCGATGCAGGGCAGGGGCTCGTCCGGGTAGCCGTCGATATCTGTGTCCCGTCCGCACACGTTCCCGTTTCCGGCCCAACCAACATTGCACTGCAGGGCAAGGAGGATGGAAGAGTGTCAGGGAGAGACAAAAAGCTTTGGTTGTTTCCACAATGGATGTTCGAGGCACTTCAGTACATTGGCTCCGATGCATATCTGGAGGAGACTGTGCTTGACCACAAGATCAGCTTGGCTGTATGGTTTTGTTATTGCTTACTTGGTTATAACATTCCATGTGTCCTCTACAGGACACGGACAAATGGAAACTGAATCAAACTGAGGCAGAAAGGAACCTAACAGGTTGCTTCTGCCCTTTCCTTCCCAAAAGACTCACCGCGCAGGAGACCTCCCCGTTGCGCTCAAAGAGGCAGTAGCCGTTGATATCACAGGGGTTGTTGCTGGGGCTCTCGCAGGTCTTCTCCAGGGAGCAGCCCCCCGTCTGGTTGCCCACAAAGCCCGACTTGCAAGGCCCGCACTTGAAGGACCCCTGGAAAAATGGAGAAGCCACATAGTCAGCCCCTGAGTCTGTGAGCATGGAGAGAGACAAGATGTCTCCAGGGAGATGTACCCAACACGACCGTCTCCCCCATTTGTACCCTTTCTGGACACACGGACTCACCACCGTGTTGGTGCAGATGGCGTTGGGGTCGCACCCGCCGTTGTTTCCGTCGTTGCACTCGTCAATGTCTGCACAAACCTTGGGGAAAGAAGATTGGTATGCTCAAAAAGCATTTGAGCTGCAAAAGTTGCTGCTGTTGCTGCTGCTTATGCTTGTTTCTATTTTGCAAATTAACCCTCCTCCCAACACAACCCTCTTAGGCCTTGTTTACTTTCCTATTTAGTTATGTAGTGCTTTGGCTAGCCTTTAATGATGCTTACAAGGTTCCTTACGTTAAGAAGGAAGTCAACACAAGGCTCCTTATGTTTACAAACACCAATTAAGGAGAGTCAACATCTGTCCGGAACTGAGATTAAGTCAAGATGTTTCAGGCTGTTTACTTTCCAATCTAGTTATGTAGCGCTTTGGCTAGCCTTTAATGATGCTTACAAGGTTCCTTACGTTAAGAAGGAAGTCAACACAAGGCTCCTTATGTTTACAAACACCAATTAAGGAGAGTCAACATCTGTCCGGAACTGAGATTAAGTCAAGATGTTTCAGGCTGTTTACTTTCCAATCTAGTTATGTAGCGCTTTGGCTAGCCTTTAATGATGCTTACAAGGTTCCTTACGTTAAGAAGGAAGTCAACACAAGGCTCCTTATGTTTACAAACACCAATTAAGGAGAGTCAACATCTGTCCGGAACTGAGATTAAGTCAAGATGTTTCAGGCTGTTTACTTTCCAATCTAGTTATGTAGCGCTTTGGCTAGCCTTTAATGATGCTTACAAGGTTCCTTACATTAAGAAGGAAGTCAACACAAGGCTCCTTATGTTTACAAACACCAATTAAGGAGAGTCAACATCTGTCCGGAACTGAGATTAAGTCAAGATGTTTCAGGCTGTTTACTTTCCAATCTAGTTATGTAGCGCTTTGGCTAGCCTTTAATGATGCTTACAAGGTTCCTTACGTTAAGAAGGAAGTCAACACAAGGCTCCTTACGTTTATCAACACCAATTAAGGAGAGTCAACATCTGTCCGGAACTGAGATTAAGTCAGGATGTTTCAGGCTGTTTACTTTCCAACCTAGTTATGTAGTGCTTTGGCTAGTCTTTAATGATGCTTACAAGGTTCCTTACGTTAAGAAGGAAGTCAACACAAGGCTCCTTATGTTTACCAACACCAATTAAGGAGAGTCAGCATCTGACTGGAACTGAGATTAAGTCAGGATGTTTCAGGCTGTTTACTTTCCAACCTAGTTATGTAGTGCTTTGGCTAGTCTTTAATGATGCTTACAAGGTTCCTTACGTTAAGAAGGAAGTCAACGCAAGGCTCCTTACGTTTACCAACACCAATTAAGGAGAGTTAACATCTGTCCGGAACTGAGATTAAGTCAGGATGTTTCAGGCTGTTTACTTTCCAATCTAGTTATGTAGTGCTTTGGCTAGTCTTTAATGATGCTTACAAGGTTCCTTACGTTAAGAAGGAAGTCAACACAAGGCTGCTTACGTTTACCAACACCAATTAAGGAGAGTCAACCTCTGTCCGGAACTGAGATTAAGTCAGGATGTTTCAGGCTGGAAAAATATCTATCATTCATTTACAACTTTGGAACAACATCAGCAAAAAATATAAGATATCTATATAAGATAGCGCTTATTCTGACTCCGAAACCAAGCTTTCCAGGACTCCCAATTGGCACAATCTGGACCCCAGTTGACACTCTTCCCCATCCAAAATATTGGCCCTGTAACTACGCCACCACTTTGTAAAGACAACACCAGAAGCAGTAGGGACGTCACTGATTTATCAGGGTCTCCTACTAGTTGTAATGGATTTACAAAATTGATGACACAGCTAATAGCTTGTAATACTTTGTTGGTCTTTCTTCAATATGAAAGTATTTGAAACAGAGACTTGGCTTTAAGAGAAACTGTAACAAGTTTATTGAAGTATAGAAGAAGCTTAATGGTTTCAATGTTTCTTAACTCTTAGAGGCACTGGAACATAGCCGTGCAGCCTGAAAAACTCTCAACAACCCAAGCTTTAAAGGATCATTAAAGACTAGCCAAAGCACTACATAACTAGATTGGGCATTATGCGCTGCTCACCTGTCGGCTGGCCTTGGCGTAGTCGGCTCCGACGCCGGAGATGAGGTTCCCTCTGTAGCCGGACGGACAGGGCTCGCAACGGAAGCCGGGCGCCGTGTTGAGGCACTTGGAGCCAGGGAAGCAGGGGTTGGCGTAGGCACACTAGTGGGAAGCAGGGATGTCGAGGCCTCAGAAGGGAAGGGAAAAGGATCCGCTCCTCGTTTCCGTTCCTTGTTTCCCTTCCTCTCACCTCGTTGATGTCAGCACAGTGGGTGCCATTGCCCTCGAAGCCCGGCGGACAGGGCCCGCAGCGATAGCCCGGGTATTCGTAAGTCTCCATGCAGTCGACGCCGGTGAAGCACGGATTGGGGTTGCAGCGGGAGCGGTGTTCGTGGAAGCCTGGGCGAAGGGGAGACAAAGGGGATTGTGATCCCCTAGAGTTCCTCTATGCCGATGATCGTGCCATCACCACCCAAGCAGGGAGCTTTGAAATGGTTGAACAGAAGCTCTCCGAAGCTTTAGGAGCTCTTACTGCCTGTTACTAGGGAAACCAGCTGATTCCTAATCTTTCCATTCTTTGATAATGGAGTCCTACGTATATAGAGAGAGCTTCATCTATGCTGATGATTGTGCCATCACCGCTCAAGCAGGGAGCTTTGAAATAGTTGAACAGAAGCTCTCCCAAGCTTTAGATGCTCTTACTGCCTCTTGCAGGGGAAACCAGCTGATTCCTTATCTTCCCATTCTCTGATAATGGAGTCCTACATATATAGAGAGAGCTTCATCTATGCCGACGATTGTGCCATCACCGCCCAAGCAGGGAGCTTTCAAATGGTTGAACAGAAGCTCTCCGAAGCTTTCGGTGCTCTTACTGCCTCTTACAAGGGAAACCAGCTGATTCCTAATCTTCCCATTCTCTGATAATGGAGTCCTACATATATAGAGAGAGCTTCATCTATGCTGATGATTGTGCCATGACCACCCAAGCAGGGAGCTTTGAAATGGTTGAACAGAAGCTCTCATGACATTCTGCCTCACTGTCCATTCTGGACTCACCACACACTTGGCACTCCATGATGGTGTTCCGGATTAGGGACATCTCCTTTACCTGCAAAGAAGAAGAACGGTCCTATCATAAGCAGAGCAGAGAGGGTCAAATTAGTCCCCGGGAGCTCTCCATCGTCCTGAACATTCATTTGGTTAGTTTTGGGTGGGGGTCTTTTTGTGTGTCAGGAGTGACTTGAGAAACTGCAAGTCGCTTCTGGTGTCAGAGAATTGTCCATCATCGAGTACATTGCCCGGATGTTTTGGTGTTTTGCCATCCTTGTGGGAGGCTCCTCTCATGTCCCCGCATGGGGAGCTGGAGCTGACAGAAGGAGCTCATCTATGTTATCCCTTGATTCAAACCTCTGACCTGTTGGTCTTCAGTCCTTCCGGCACAAGGGTTTCCCTCCACTTTGGTGTTGGTCGGCGTTCACTCACCTGATCCCTGACGTCCTCCTGAAGCTCCATCAAGATCTGGTTGAAGAGGGTCAACTGCTTCACCAGCGCCTTCGTCTGCTCACCTGCCACAAATGAAGAAAGCCTTAGGCCTAAAATGTGACTTCAATTGAGTCTGGAATTAGATTTAGCCCACCGTCACAGTTATGAAGGGTTTGCCGTGCCGTAAGGGCTCTGGGTTTCCTGATATGAAGTGGTATGGGAACTTCTCAACAGAAAAGTCAAGTTCAAAACACAGAGAAGGGCAGGCTTAAGTGACTTAGCTTCTTTTCTGGAATATCTCAACATGTGGGTTGCGGCCGCTTGCGGGGTTGAACGACTCTTTCACAGGGGTCGCGTGACACCATCAGAAGACACGTATTTCTGATGGTCTTAGGAACTGGGACACCGCGAACTTTTTCCCACCCCCTTCGCTTCCCATAAGCAAGAGGGAGGTGGTGACATCACTCAGCCCCACCCCTTCTGCCCCCTCCACCATTTTGGGAGTAATGGACGTAAGGTTTGCTTTGGAGTCAAGAGGGAAGAGGAAGTAGGAGGTGGAGGTGAGAAGAGAGCAGGTGAGGGGGGGGGCTAGGGAAGGGTAGAGCTTAGAGAGGGGTGGAGTGGCCCCTCCATGGCCTAATCCTAGGGAGAAATCAAAGCAATGGTGTAAATTCATCCTGCATACCATATATTTATATTACTATTCATAACAGTAGCAAAATTACAGTAGCAACGAAAATAATGTTATGGTTGGGGGTCACCACAACACGAGGAACTGTACTAAAGGGTCACACCATTAGGAAGATATCTCTCCCTATGAACCTTCTAGGAATTTGAGATCGTCTGAAGAGGCCCTGCTCTCGATCCCACCTGCCTCGCAAGCACGTTTGGCGGGGACGAGAGACAGGGCCTTCTCAGTGGTGGCCTTTCGGCTGTGGAATGCCCCTCCTACAGATATTAGATCAGCCCCCTCCCTCCTGACCTTTCGAAAACGAGTGAAAACCTGGCTCTTTAAACAAGCATTTGGATCTGCAGAGTGACTAGTTAACTAAAAATCATAATACGAACATGGAACGGCTAAGACCATGTAAACGGATGAGGAATTATTGATTTTTATAGTTTTTTATGGATTTTATATGTATTTATAATGTGTTTTAATTGTTTTTTATTGATATATGTATTTCTATATGGCATCTAATTGTTGCCGATCTGTATGCTGCCCTGAGTCACCTTCGGGCTGAAATGGCTGGGATAATAATGTCGTAAATCAATCAATAAATAAGGTTAAGAAACACTAACAGTAGCAAAATTACAGTAGCAACAAAAATAATTTTATAGTTGGGGGTCACCACCGGGATTGTGGCGCAGCTGCATTAAGATCAATCTGACCAAAATGTCATGAGTTCGAAGCCAGCCCGGGTTGGAGTGGGTTTCCAACCAATTATGTGTAGCCTGTTGTCGACCTTTGCAACCCGAAAGACAGTTGCATCCGTCAAGTAGGAAAATTAGGTACCACCTTAAAGTGTGGGGAGGCTAAATTAACTAATTTATGAGGCCATAAAGAAGACTCCAGCAAAAGCATTCCAGCGGGGAAGCATGCGGGGAATGCGGAAGCGCTTCATCAGCGTCGCAGATGGACGAGGAAAGCGACAGCTCCCCTGGTGGCCGGAAAAAGTTAAATAGCCTCTGTGTATGTCTGTATATGTTTGTATGTCAAAAATTGGCATTGAATGTTTGCCATATATGTGTACACTGTAATCCGCGGGGTGAGAAGGGCGGAATATAAAAGCTGTAAACCAAGTAAATGATACTGACTGTAAGCCTCAAGATTGCAACAAAACACTAATGTAACCACAAGCGTTGGAGCCAGAAGTTATAAATAAACTGTGTTAAATAAAATTAAGGCATCGGGCCATTAGGAAGATTAGGAAACACTGATCAAAGGTAGTACTGTATGCAGATGACGCTGTAATTCTCTCAAGGATACTCATCGGCCTAAGACGAGCCCTTAGTAGATTTGTAAACGATCGCCAGCAAGAGTATCTTAGAATTAATTTCCGAAAGAGGGGAAGCCGCCTTCACAACTCACCAAAGAGGGAATGGATCACGTTGGAGACTGCAAAAGGAAAAGGAAAGAGGTCAGGCTGTGGATCGACTGATCCTCCCACAGGAAGGATTTCAAGAACCGGTCTGCCTCTGTTCTGGGCCCAGGAGTGTTCTTCTGCAGCCTTACCTGTGTTCTGCATGGACTCGTCCTCTTGGAAGGGGCACTCACTCAAGGTTCCGACTCGGCTCATCGAGCCCCCCAGGATCAGCTTCAGTGACTCCAGAGACCCCTGATCCGGAAACAACAACAGGGTCACTGTAGTGAAATTGCTACTCTATGTTAAAGTTTTGGTGTATAGCTCTATGTTTACATATGGCAGATAGGGAAGAATAGGTACAGATAGAGTAGAAACAGCAGAGATAGGATTCATTTGCATATGTGAAGCCGATTGGTCATATGGAGATTAGCGTAGGCCCAGGATTTGAAAAGGCTGCTAGGCCCAAAATGACAGTTGGAGAGAGAGAGAGCTGAACTTTCCAAAGGGGTGGAGCCAAGGTTCTGAAAGAGGCAGTTAAGAGTGAGAGAGTTTGAAAATGACAGTTAGGAATCTGTGTGTGAAGAGGAGAGTTGGTTTTTGAATGCCTGTTAGAAATAAGCAGTTATGAAGATGTGTTAAAGACTTCTGATATAGAGAAGCAGTTAGTTAAATAGAGCTCGAGTTTTAAGGAACATAAAGAAGGCTAGTGTTGCCTTCGTTCAGAATATAATTCAGCCAAGAGTGTGTAGAGCAAGTAACATGTTTGTGAATGTGTAACATTGAAAGTTTATCCAGAAAAGTCAACCAAGTAAATGATACTGACTGTAAGCCTCAAGATTGCAACAAAACACTAATGTAACCACAAGCGTTGGAGCCAGAAGTTATAAATAAACTGTGTTACTTTGTTATATACAAGAGTGTTTCATTGCCTGTGACATAAAGCACAATGGTTTAACAGCACACAGAAAGTCCCAGCCAATATAAAAGAAGAAACTGAATCAGTATAAGGCAACGAAGAGGTTTTTAGTAAGGAAATAGTCTCTCTCCTTCGCCACAGTCACATTGTTGGCGTGTGCCTTCCAGTCGTTTCGGACTATATGAGGCAAAACTAGCTCGGGGTTTCCTCAGGCTAGATTTGTCCAGTGGGAGTTTGTTGGGCACAAAACTTTCCCACACCAGAGTGCAGATTCGGACCCTGATTTTCCGAGTCGTCTTGCGACCACTATGCCTTGCAATGCCGTCCATCCCTTCTTCCTCACCTGCATACGGAGGTAGGCCTTCTGCCCCGTCTTCACCTCCACGGCCTCCATCTGCTCCCCGTCGATCGAGGCCATCTCCGGTAGCCCCGCATTCGAGTCCGCCTGCTTGCAGTCCACATAGAGGTCTAAAGAGAGGCTGCTGCCCTGCAGGCCGCTCAGACGGAGGAGGACGGCGTGGCTGCGGCCGTCGGCCAGTGGGGCGTTCTGCAGGTTCACCGAGTGGAGCTTCCCGTCGGGACGGAGGTATCGGATAAGGACTGCGGGGAGAAAAGCCGGCCAGTTATGTGCCTTGAGGAGCCCCCAGTGGTGCAGCGGGTTAGACAGCAGAACTGCTGAACTTGCTGACCAAAAGGTCGGTGGTTCAGATCCGGGTAATGGGGTGAGCTCCCGCTGTTAGCTCCAGCTCCTGCCAACCTAGCAGTTCAAAAACCTGCAAATGTGAGTAGATCAATAGGCATCGCCTTGGTGGGAAGGTAATGGCGCTTATGCAGTCATGCAGGCCACATGACTTTGGAGGTGTCTATGGATGACGCCAGCTCTTCGGCTTAGAAATGGAGATGAGACCAGAGTCCCAGAGTCAGAATCAACTAGATTTAATGTTAAGGGGAAAACCTTTACCTTTACCTTATGTCCTTCGTTGTTGATGTTTAAATAATAATAATTATAATAATAATCATCATCAACTATATAAATAAAAATGTATCGGATCAGGACTGTGGGGAGAAAAGCCAACCAATTATGTGCCTTCAGGAGCCCCCGGTGATGTGGGTTAAACCGCTGAACTGCTGAACTTGCTGACCGAAAGGTCGGTGGTTCAAATCTGGGGAGTAGGGTGAGCTCCCGCTGTTAGCCCCAGCTCCTGCCAACCTAGCAGTTCGAAAACATGCAAATGTGAGTAAATCAGTAGGTACCACTCCAGCAGGAAGGTAAACCAATTCTCTGTTTGTTTGTTGGATTAACATAACTCAAAACCCACTGGACGAATTGACACCAAATTTGGACACAATAAAAATAAATAAATAAATATAATAAACAAATAATTATAATAAATAAATAAATAAACTTGATGTAATAAATAATAAAATAAATAAAATAAATAATTATTATTGTATTATTATAGTTGATGTTTACGACACGGCTTCTTAAACGGTGAGTTCCGATGCCCAGAAATGTTCTGAATGCCACCTAGTGGACGTTGGAGGTATTTAGACCAATCTGTTGTGCAGCGTCCAGATCCTAAACTATGGCCCATGGTCCGAATCCGGCCCTCCAAGGTCATTTCCCCACCCCAAAGTTTAGATTTAGGGTTGCCCTAAGTTTGAAATGACTTAAAGGCACACAACAACAACTACAATCCTTCTGAGCTTCACTCTGTCATCCACCCTTGGTTTAAAGAGTTTGCAGATGCTTCAGCCGTACTTCATAAAAAGGGAAAATCAGGCTGTTTATTTCCTTTCCTTCCCACCGCTCACCTTTGTTCGTCTTGCTGACCACAGAGACTTCTAACCAACGGCTGTTGTCCTTCCTGTAGTAGAGGCCGAAGAGGACCCCGCCTTGCTTTGGGGGCAGGCGGACCGTGGAGAGCAGGTAGAGGTCGCTGACCGACAGGAGCTCCGTCCGGATCTTGTTCGTGACCGAAGCCATGTGCCGGGCCTCCGTCACCGTCAGGAGGTCAATGACTGAAGGCGAAAAAAGGGAGAGAGCTCAGCGGTGGCTGTTCTGGGCCATGAATGTGATAGATAGATAGATAGATAGATAGATAGATAGATAGATAGATAGATAGATAGAGATAGGGGTCCACAAAGACCATCCACTCCAACCCACTTCTGCCGTAATAGATAGATAGATAGAGAGAGAGATCCATAGAAAGAAAGAAAGAAAGAAAGAAAGAAAGAAAGAGACCTAGATAGATAGGGACCTAGAGAGAGAGAGAGATCCATAGATAGATAGATAAATAGATAGATAGATAGATAGATAGATAGATAGGGAGAGAGGGAGAGAGGGAGAGAGGGAGAAAGGGAGGGACCTGGATAGAGTGATAGATAGATAGATCCATAGATAGATAGATAGATAGATAGATAGATAGATAGGGACCTGGACAGAGTGATAGATAGATTAGATAGATAGATAGATAGATAGATAGATAGATAGATAGATACCTAGATAGAGACCTAGATAGAGAGAGTGATAGAAAGATCCATAGATAGATAGATAGATAGATAGATAGATAGATAGAGACCTAGATAGAGACCTAGATAGAGAGAGTGATAGATAGATCCATAGATAGATAGATGATTGATAGATAGATAGATAGATAGATAGATAGATAGATAGATAGATACCTAGATAGAGAGAGTGATAGATAGAGTGATAAATAGATCCACAGATAGATAGATAGATAGATAGATAGATAGATAGATAGATAGATAGAGAGATAGGGACTTGGATAGAGAGAGAGAGAGAGAGAGAGATAGATAAATAGATAGATAGATAGATAGAGATAGGGACCTGGATAGAGAGAGTGATAGATAGATAGATCCATAGATAGATAGATACAGATAGATAGATACCTAGATATAGATAGATAGAGAGAGAGATCCATAGATAGATAGATAGATAGATAGATAGATAGATAGATAGATAGATAGATAGAAGAGCAGAGCATAGCACACTAGAATCAGAAGAGACTCCAAGGGCCATCCGGCCAACCCTAAAGGAAGACTCCATCCGATCCCCCCCCCCCCCCCCCCCAGCAGATGGCCACCCAGCTATAGATCGGAGCGATAGGCACACTATATTTATGATATAGCCATCATAGCATCCTAGACTTGAAAGAGATCCCAAGGGCTAAGTCCAACCCCCTTCTGCCAGAAGGAAAGACATAATCAAAGCCCTCCTGACAGATGGCCATCCATAGAATCCCCAAGGATCATCTAGACCAACCTCCTGCCAGAAAAGAAAGACTAATACTAATATAATAATGTAACAACAAAGAAAACCCAATATTATATACTATAATACCAAAACTAATAATATTATATAATAATAAATAATATAATATCAATATAATAATGATAATAATATCAATATATTATTATTATTATTATTATTAATAATAATAATAATAAGGCTCTGGTAGTTACATGTTAAGCACATATAACGTGGCTCCCGACATGCTAGGCTGCATATATTTTCTACATATGTGTGAGAGATATATAGATATAGATCTATAGAATGAGAATTGGAAGCCACAGACCTCCCACAGCTCTGTGGCTCCAAAGGCATTTCCACCTGGGAAGGCACCTTTCCAGGCTTAGTTGGTGGCACATTTTTCTGCCAGGCTTTTGGGTGTCAGTGGTTGGTGTGGTCTGTACTGGGAGGCATTGGTGAAACCGGGAATATCATGAATGGGACGTTTCTTGGGGTCTTCTCAATCATAGAGTTGGAAGAGACGTCGAGGGCCATCATCCAGTCCAACCCCATCCTGCCAAAAAGCAGGAAAATCGCCTTCGAAGCACCCCCCGACAGATGGCCAGTCAGCCTCCAAAGAAGGAGCCTTCACCATCTATCTATCTTCTCTTTCTTGGTTGGGAGGGATCATATGGTGTCCTCTTATCCATCCATCCATCCTTCCCCTCTCTGACCATCTGTCAGGAGGGCTTTGATTGTGTTTTTCCTGCCTGGCAGAAGGTGATTTGACTGGATACTACCTGGGGTGGCTTTTGGGGGGAAGTGACCATCAGGGTTGAAGTGACCCCCCCCCAACTTATTGAGTCCAGCTTCCTTCCTTCCTTCCTTCCTTCCTTCCTTCCTTCCTTCCTTCCCTCCCTCCCTCCCTCCCTCCCTCTTTCACGCTCCTTTCCTTCCGCTATTCCTTCTCGTCTGCCTTCCTTCCTTCCTTCCTTCCTTCCTTCCTTCCTTCCTTCCTTCCTTCCTTCCTTCCTTCCTCTTTTCCTAACTTTCGTCCTTCTCTCCTTCCTTCCTTCCTCCCTTCCTTCCTCTTTTCCAAACTTTCGTCCTTCTCTCCTTCCTCCCTTCCTTCCTCCCTTCCTTCCTCTTTTCCTAACTTTCGTCCTTCTCTCCTTCTCTCCTTCCTTCCTCTCCTTCCTTCCTCTTTTCCTAACTTTCATCCTTCTCTCCTTAATTCTCTCCTTCCTTTCTCTTTTCCTAACTTTTGTCCTTCTCTCCTTCCTTCCTTCCTTCCTTCCTTCCTTCTATCCGTCCTTCTATCCTTCCTTCCTCCCTTCCTTCCTCTTTTCCTAACTTTCATACTTCTCTCCTTCCTTCCTTCCTTCCTTCCTTCCTTCCTTCCTTCCTTCCTTCCTTCCTCTTTTCCTAACTTTCATACTTCTCTCCTTCCTTTCTTCCTTCCTTCCTTCTTTTTCTAACTTTCATCCTTCTCTCCTTCCTTCCTTCCTTCCTCTTTTTCCTAACTTTCCTCCTTCTCTTCTTCCTTCCTTCCTTCCTTCCTTCCTTCCTTCCTTCCTCTTTTCCTAACTTTCGTCCTTCTCTCCTTTCCTTCTTCCCTTCCCTTTTCTACCTTCGTTCTTCGTTCTCTCTCTCTTCCCTACCTTCCTCCTTTCCTTTTCTTCTTTCCCTCTTCTTGTTCTACTTTTCTTCCTCTCTTCTTTCCTTCCTTCCCTCTCTCTTCTTTCTTTCCTTCCTCTCTTCTTTCTCTCCTTCACACTCTCCCTTTTCCTTCCTTCCCTTTCACTCTCTCCTCTTCCTATATTTTCTACCTTTCATCCCTCTCCTTCCTCTTTTCCAACTTTTCTTCCTTCTTGCCTTCCTTTCTTCTTTCACTCTTTTTCCTTCCCTTCTTTTTTTCTACCTTTTGTACTTCTCTCCTTCCTCTTTTCCTACCTTTCTTCCTTCTTTTCTTTCTTCCCTCCCTCTTTCACTCTCCTTTCCTTCCTCTCTTCTTCTTTCCTTTCCTCCATTCCTCTTTTCCTTTTCTTCTTTCCTTCCTTTCCTCTTTCTGCTTCCCTTCCTTCCTCTTGTTCTACTTTTCTTCCTCACTTCCTACTTTCCTTCTTCCTTCCCTCTCACTATCCTTTCTTTCCTTTCTCCTTCTTTCCCTCATTCACTCTCTTCTTCTCCTTTCATACCTTCCCTTTCACTCTCTCTCCATCCCTTCCTTCCTTTTTTCTACCTTTCGTACTTCTCTCCTTCCTCTTTTCCTACCTTTCTTCCTTCTTTCGTTCGTTCCCTCTTTCACTCTCCTTTTCTTCCTCCCTTCTCTCCTTCCTCTTTTCCTTTCTTCCTTCTTTCCTTCCCTCTTTCACTCTCCTTTCCTTCCTCCCTTCTCCCCTTCTTTCCGTCCCCTTTTCCTACCTTTCTTGCTTCTTTCCTTCCCTCTTTCACTTTCCTTCCACCCTTCTCCCCTTCCTTCCTCTTTTCCTTACTTCTTCCCTTCCTTTCCTCTTTCACACTTTTCCTCTCCTTTCATACCTTCCCTTTCACTCTCTGTCCTTCCTTTCCTTCTTCTTTTTTCTACCTTTCATACTTCTCTCCTTTCTTTCTTTCTTTCCTTCCTCTTTTCCTACTTTTCTTCCTTCCTTCCTTCCCTCTCTGTCCTTCCCATCTTTTCCTCTGTTCTTCTCTTTTCTTCCTTTCCGGGCATCTCTGAGAAAGGAAGAGTGGGGAGCCCCCTATTGAGAAGGGACCCCCCCCCCCTTCTCTTCTTACCTTGCATTTCCTGCCTGCCCGCCTGGGCCAGGCCCCCAAAGAGGAAGGCGGGGAGGAAGAGGAAGGGGAGGAAGAGGAAGTGGAGGGGGTCCCTCCAGGGCAGCTTCCTCCTCCTCTGCCGATGCTCCATCGCTGCTTCCAGGAGAGGGAGGGCTCGTGGGGCGGCCCCCTCCCCTCTCCCCACCCCAGGCCAATCTTCTCCTTCTTCTCCTTCTTCCTCCTCCTCCTCCAAAGTGACCTCATTGCTTCCTCGGGTCGCCTCCCTGGAAAAGCAGAAGGGCTTGGCCGCCTTCCCTGTCTGTGGCCTGGACCGGATCCCTCCAGATGGGGAATCCATCCATAGGAAGGATGGGGCGGGGGAGTCCCTTGGCTTGGCCAGAGGCATTTCCTCTCCTCATCCTCTTCTTCTATTTCCTCTTTTTCTTCTCCTTCTTCTCCTCCTTCAGCCACTTTCTTCTTCCTCTTCTTTGTCTCTTCTCCTTCCCACCTCATTCTTCCTCTCCTTCTTCCTCTTCTGCTCCTCCCCTTACTCTCCTTCCTCTTCTTCTCCTCATTCTTCCTCTTAACTGTCTTTTCGTTCTCCTTTATTTTCTCCTCTCTCTTCTCTTTCTTCTTCTTTGTCTCCTCTTCTTATTTGCCTTCCTCTTCTCCATAGCCTCCTTTTCTCCCTCTTCTTCTTATTCCCCTTTGTCTCCTCCTCCTCCTCCTCTTCTATTTCTTCTCCTTCAATTGCCTGCTCCTTCTTCCTCTTCTTTGTCTCTTCTCCTTCCTTCTCTTCTGCATCTCCTCCTCCTTCCTCCTCTTCTCATTCTTCCTCTCCTCCTTCCTCTCCTTCTCCTTCTTCCTCTTCTGTCTCCTCCCCCTTCTTCTTACTCTCCTTCCTCTTCTTCTCATTCTTCCTCTTAACTCTCTTTTTGTTCTCCTTAATCTCCTCCTCCTTCCTCTTCTCTTTCTTCCTCTTCTTTGTCTACTCCACTCCTCTTCTTATTCACCTTCCTCTTCTTCATAGCCTCCTCATCTCCCTCTTATTCTCCTTTGTCTCCTCCTCCCCTCCTCATTCTTCCTCTTCTCCCTCTTATTTTTCCTCTTCTTGTTTCCTCCTCTTCTCTTTCTCTTCCTCCTTAATCTTCTCTTCCTTCCTCTTGTTTTCTTCTCTTCTTCTCCTTCCTCTTCCTCCTCTCCTCCTTCCTCTTTTCCTTTGTCTCCTCCTCCCCTCCTCATTCTTCCTCTTCTCTTTCCTCTTGTTTCCTCCTCTTCTCTTTCTCCTCTTCCTTGATCTTCTCCTCCTTCCTCTTGTTCTCTCCTCTTCCTCCTCTCTTCCTTCCGCTTCCTTGCCTCTTCCTCCTCTTCTCATTCTTCCTCTTCTTCTCCCACTTCCTCTTCTTCTTAACCTTTGTCTCCTCCTTCTTCCTCTTCTCATTCTTTTTATTTGTTTTTATTGTACTGAGTTGTACTATTTTAATATGTAATGACTTGTAATTGTTGTTTTATATGATTGTATTTGATATGCACTGTAAACCGACCTGAGTCCCTCGCCGAGGTTGAGAAGGCCGGTATAGAAATCTTCTAAATAAATAATAAAAATAAATTCTCCTTCCTCTTCTTCATCGCCTTCTCCTCTCCTTCTTCTTCGTCTTCCTCCTTAATCTTCTCCTCCTTCCTCTTGTTTTCTCCTCTTCTTCTCCTTCCTCTTCCTCCTCTCCTCCTTCCTCTTTTCCTTTTTCTCCTCCTCCCCTCCTCATTGCTCCTCTTCTCCTCTTCCTGTTTCCTCCTCTTCTCTTTCTCCTCCTCAATCTTCTCCTCCTCCTCCTTGTTTCCCCTTCTTCTCCTTTGTCTCCTCTTCCTCTTCTTCATCGCCTCCCCTTCATCCTCTTCTCCTTTGTTTCCTCTTCCTTCCTTTTCTCCTTCCTCTTGTTTCCTCCTTTCTTCCTTCTACTCCTTAATGTTCTCCTCCTTCCTCTTTCTCTTTGTCTCTCCCCCTTCTTCTTCTTCTTCTTCTCCTCTTCTCATTCTTCCTCTTTTCCTTGTTCCTCTTCTTCATCTCCTCCTCTTCTTCTCCTTCCTCTTCTTCTTATCTTTCCTCTTCTTCTTTGTCTCTCCTCCTCCTCCTCCTGTTCTTCTCTTTCTCCTTCTTACTCTTCTTCTCCTCCTTCAAAGTGTGTGATTGTTAGCTGGAGAAAGGCGAGGTATAAATATATTAAATAATCAATACATTCCTCCTCTTCTTCTATTCGTTATGATTGTTAGAACCATTGTTATTATTGAACTCTAGCTTAGATACTCAACAATGCCTGTGTTCGATTTCGAAATAGTTTCTGAGCGGTCTCATGTGGGTGGACTACAACTCCCATCGCCCAGGGTCAATTCTCCACCCTCTTCAAATCCTAGATGCCCTTGGAAGGGGGCGGTGGTCCCTTCCAAGGCTCTTATAGTAGCCTGTCTCCATTTGGGCCGCATCGGGGACTAGGCCTCTTTGTGTTGACCCTCTGTTTGGGCCCGTTGCCATGGCAACCGGGCCTACTGCGAGGGGCAAAGCCTCCCACTTTCCAGCCCAAAGGGCCCCACCAAGAGGGAAGGGGAAAGGGATTCTTCCCAAGTGACGGAGCCTGCCTGCCTGCGGCTTGGCTCCGGCCTGCGCTTTGTTGTGCTCTCCATGGAAACTGGCTTGGGAGACTCCAAGCCTCCTTTCGGAGACTCCGGGGACAACTTTGGCCCTCGGGGTGTTTTGGACTCCAACTCCCACCATTCCTAACAGCCGGAATTATTTGTATTATTATTATTATTATTATTATTATTATTACTCTGCAAAGGAGACCGAAAGCAGCTTTCAGGCTTATATAATAATAATAATAATAATAATAATAATAATATATTATTATTATTATTATTATTATTATCACTCTGCAAAGGAGACTGAAAGCAGCTTTCAGGCTTATATATTATTATTATTATTATTATTATTACCATTATTATTATTACTCTGCAAAGGAGACTGAAAGCAGCTTTCAGGCTTATATGATAATAATGATAATAATAATAATAATAATAATATATTATTATTATTATTATTATTATTACTCTGCAAAGGAGACCGAAAGCAGCTTTCAGGCTTATATAATAATAATAATAATAATAATAATAATAATAATAATAATATATTATATTATTATTATTATTATTATCACTCTGCAAAGGAGACTGAAAGCAGCTTTCAGGCTTATATATTATTATTATTATTATTATTACCATTATTATTATTACTCTGCAAAGGAGACTGAAAGCAGCTTTCAGGCTTATATATTATTATTATTATTATTATTATTACCATTATTATTATTACTCTGCAAAGGAGACTGAAAGCAGCTTTCAGGCTTATATGATAATAATGATAATAATAATAATAATAATAATATATTATTATTATTATTATTATTATTACTCTGCAAAGGAGACCGAAAGCAGCTTTCAGGCTTATATAATAATAATAATAATAATAATAATAATAATAATATATTATTATTATTATTATTATTACTCTGCAAAGGAGACTGAAAGCAGCTTTCAGGCTTATATAATAATAATAATAGTAATAATAATAATAATAATAATATATTATTATTATTATTATTACTCTGCAAAGGAGACTGAAAGCAGCTTTCAGGCTTATATAATAATAATAATAATAATAATAATAATATATTATTATTATTATTATTATTATTACTCTGCAAAGGAGACTGAAAGCAGCTTTCAGGCTTATATAATAATAATAATAATAGTAATAATATATTATTATTATTATTACTCTGCAAAGGAGACCGAAAGCAGCTTTCAGGCTTATATAATAATAATAATAATAATAATAATAATAATAATATATTATTATTATTATTATTATTACTCTGCAAAGGAGACTGAAAGCAGCTTTCAGGCTTATATGATAATAATGATAATAATAATAATATATTATTATTATTATTATTATTATTATTATTACTCTGCAAAGGAGACCGAAAGCAGCTTTCAGGCTTATATAATAATAATAATAATAATAATAATAATAATAATATATTATTATTATTATTATTATTATTATTATCACTCTGCAAAGGAGACTGAAAGCAGCTTTCAGGCTTATATATTATTATTATTATTATTATTATTATTATTTATAAATTAATCTTTATTCAGTTTTCCAGTATTAAAAAACAGAGAGAGAACAACTAAACAAGTAAACAAACATAAAGACATACATAAAACGTCCAATACAAACGGTAGACAATACCTACATCCATACTGACAGATGCACAATACATGCAATACAATACTAACCCTACACCCTAACATTTATCACCATACCAACAATAAGTGTGACAATAGTTTAAAAACGATGACTTCCGACTATATTTCCCTCGGTCTTCTTGTTCTGTGACTTTCGAGTACCCCTAGTCGCCTCTTTATTTGAGGTTAGAGGTTTCTTTGTCAATTTTGACCCTAAATTCGTTTTCTGTGTCCGTCTGTTCTCTATCCTTTACGCCTAGAGCAGATCTCTTTTACCCTTCTTCCTTTTTCTTTTTCTCATAGTCTGTTAAAATGTTCCAGTCCGTTTTCTGTATTGGTTTTCCTGAGCTTTTTTTCAAGTAGTATGTTAGTGAGTCCATGTCTTTTATGTCATCGAGCTTGGCAAGCCATTCTTCGGATGACGGTATCTCTTCTTGCTTCCAGAATTTGGCGAGAGTGATTCTTGCAGCTGTTATCATGTAGGTGAATATCTTATCCTCATTTCTATTTAAGTCTAAGTATTTTTCGGTGAGGCCCAATAGAAAGATCTCCGGTTTTAGGGGCATATCTTTTTTTAAGATTTTCTCGATCTCTTCTTTTATTTCCTTCCAGTATTTCGTTGTTACCGGACATGACCACCATTGGTGGAAGTAGCTCCCTACTGCTGATTTACACTTCCAGCAGTATTACCATTATTATTATTACTCTGCAAAGGAGACTGAAAGCAGCTTTCAGGCTTATATAATAATAATAATAGTAATAATAATAATAATAATATATTATTATTATTATTATTATTATTACTCTGCAAAGGAGACCAAAAGCAGCTTTCAGGCTTATATAATAATAATAATAATAATAATGATAATAATAATATATTATTATTATTATTATCACTCTGCAAAGGAGACTGAAAGCAGCTTTCAGGCTTATATATTATTATTATTATTATTATTATTATTATTATTATTATTATTACCATTATTATTATTACTCTGCAAAGGAGACTGAAAGCAGCTTTCAGGCTTATATAATAATAATAATAGTAATAATAATAATAATAATAATATATTATTATTATTATTATTATTACTCTGCAAAGGAGACCGAAAGCAGCTTTCAGGCTTATATAATAATAATAATAATAATAATAATAATAATAATAATAATAATATATTATTATTATTACTCTGCAAAGGAGACTGAAAGCAGCTTTCAGGCTTATATGATAATAATGATAATAATAATAATAATAATAATATATTATTATTATTATTATTACTCTGCAAAGGAGACTGAAAGCAGCTTTCAGGCTTATATGATAATAATGATAATAATAATATATTATTATTATTATTATTATTATTACTCTGCAAAGGAGACCGAAAGCAGCTTTCAGGCTTATATGATAATAATGATAATAATAATAGTAATATATTATTATTATTATTATTATTATCACTCTGCAAAGGAGACTGAAAGCAGCTTTCAGGCTTATATTATTATTATTATTATTATTATTATTACCATTATTA